>NW_026713653.1:0-26657 GCF_029784015.1 Lycium ferocissimum | reverse complement strand
CTTCTTCCTTTGACATAATTGTGAAAGAATTTAGTATTTCTATCACCATCGTTGAACCACCTCATTCCAGATTTCTGCTTCCAGTATTCTTTCTCTAAGTGTATATACCTATTCAAATCTACTTGGGCTTTGTGTAATGCTTCCCTATTTAGACTGGAAGGGGTCAATTCAGACTGTAATACCTTCACTTTGATAACATCCTCCATAGTGGAAATCTGTTAGAAACTATTGCCAAATGTTTCCCTACTCCAGCCTGCCAAAGCTTGTTTCACCTTTTTCATCTTTGTCTGAAACTCAATGAATGGATTAGCTGCAAAATCCAAATGCCAGTTATTCTCAACCATTTCCAGAAACTTTGAATGAGTAGTCCAAAAGCTTAGGAATTTAAAAAGCTTCACTACCACTTCCTCTTGACAATCACATACTACACGGAAAGAGGCATGATCAGAACCATGTCTTATCTAATCTGAAACTTTAGATGATGGAAATAAGTCCATGAACTCCTGATTTCTGAAAACTCTGTCTAATCTCTTGAATATGAAATCCTCTTCAATTCTTCCATTCCACCAAGTATACCTACTACCAGAGAATTTCAATTCCAAGAGACCACAATTGTTCACAAAATGTGCAAATTCAGCAGTTTCTTTATGATGCATAGGCAGACCTCCCAAATTTTCCTCAGGTTTGAGGATGACATTGAAATCACCCTCAACAATCCATGGTACTTGAACATTCAAAGCAACCTGAACAATTGAGTCCCATAAATCCTGCCTCTCCACAGCAATGCATTTGGCATATACAGCTGTTACATATGCTTCTTGCGGCCGATTCACATTAGATAATTTAAAAGTAACATGTTGCACTACATCTACTATAATTTGAGCTTGCCATCCATCAGTCCAAAACAACCAGATCTTCTTTGATACATTCACCATTGCATTATGAGTACCTCACCTTCTCCTATAAGCTTCAATTTTCTCAAGATCTTGGAAAGGTTCCGTAAGTGCTATAACTGAATAATGATGCCTCCTCTTTAAATCAGTCAGTCTCTTAAAAGAATTCTTAGTATTAACTGACCTTATGTTCCAAAATAATAGTTTGTCTATCATTGAGAACTGGGAGATTTAGTATTATTACTCCTTGTAGTCACCTGTAGTGGAACCAAAGTATTTTGCCTTGTTTTCTTTCCACCACTTTTCAGTCTATTAATCTGCCTAGGAGATAAATCTCCATCTATTGCCACTTGCTCAATGTTTGAAACCAAAGAATCATCCTCCAACATATATTTTTGATGATCAGTGGATTGTTCTTCAATCTTTGGTTTTTCATGATGCAAAACTTGTATTGAAGAATTTCCTGGATCCAAAGTGTTTGGATCCTCTCCTTTTTCCACATCTGTACTCTTACTCTCCACTTTTAGTTGATCCACGGAAGAATCAACCACTGCCAATGGTTTATCAGGTACTAAAGTAGTAGAAACAGAATTAGGTTGTTCTGTGCAGCTTTCTACATCTTCTTCATTACCACCTATTGGCCCCAAGGGATCTTGCCACTTCAATAATTCAGAACCATCAATAGCTAGTGGAACCTTTCCTTCTCCAGCTGATAATTGAGTCTCAGGAATCACCTCTTCCAACAATAATTCCCCTTTTTTTCATAATTGCTATCTTTTGTTTGCCAAAAGAAGTTTCTACCGATGGTTTTGCAGATTCTTTCTGTTTTCTATTTGATCCAGAAAGCTTAATATTACTAGCCTCCTTATCTTTTCCTTGCTTCTTCTCATTCGATGTAGCTTTTGTATTGGATAACTTATCTCCATGATCTTTCTGCGTATCATCAGCATGAAATTCCTCTACATCATCATCTTTATTACTCAAAGCATCAAACATATTGGTAGTTGTAACCACCTGATTAGCACCAACATCCTTGACCTGTCCCACATTGTCCCTTTTATCTAACTTTGCTTTCCAGCCCTGAACAGATTTGTAATACCCGCCCTTTGTATCTTCTTCTCTTAGGTTGCTGATCCTTCTTTTCCTCCTTTTGATTTCTCTTCCCTTTTTGGAGCATATTCTCTTTATTTTTCTCTGAATTCTCTGCTGCCTGAGCTACAACTTTAGTAACTCTTTTCTCTACATTGCCTTCAGTTCTTTCTGCATTCACCTTTTTACTTGAATTCCTTTTTGGGATGTTGACTTGCTCATTTTTCTCATCTTCCGCCACATCAATAGGATACAACCTAGATGAATTTTAAAGCAATCAGTTTCATTGTGGCCCTTACAAGTTTTACAATATTTTGGCAAGTGATCATAGTTGATCTCAATCCACTTATCAATGATTTCACCAGTTCCCTTTTCTTCATGCATATATTCACCCTTTGAGAAAAATCACTAAGAAGATCAACTTCCACCTTGAATCTTGCGCAACTTGGCCTAGTTTGATTCTTAGTAGCTATGTCAACTTGCAAGGGTTTGCCTACTGCTGATGCTAGAGTGAAAACTGCTTCCTTAACAAAAGCGTTAGGAGGCAAATATGGAAAATAAATCTATGCGATGGCTATAGTCGTCTCAGAATCTGGATCAAACCAAGGATCCCACTTCAGGGTTCTCATCGGATACCACCAATTTTGATGATTTACATAGAAAGCAGGCTTTGATAATAAGCTCACATTTTTTGGATTCTTTTTAAATGTGGCATGTCCCTCTCAGAGAAACTATAAAACCCCCTTCGTTATTCCATGATTTTCACCCAACAATTGCATTAATCACTATTTCCTATTTGTACATTATTTTCTCCATTTTGGAGATCATGTTTAATATTTTTTATCAGTGTCTTGTAGATGTGCCAAACAATCACCCATGGCCTACAAATTCTTTTAAAAAATTTCCCCAATTCTATGTTGAATCCTCTTTGTATAAGGGTTCATCAAATTAAAATTTAATCCACGAGTCAACAAATTGTTCAATGAACCACAATGCAAGCAATCAACTTGGCAAAGTAAATGTTGAATGAAGTTGGCACGTCTCCTCACGTGAGTTAGAATACTGCAGATTGATTGAAGCCATTTCAAACACGTAGCTCCTAATGATTGTCCCAGGATTTTTGGCACGACCCTATGCATATGGCGAAGATTACATCAGAGGCTTCACTTCAATAGTGCCGCCTGTTCAATGTCATGGCCTCAGCCTTGGATTGCTAGCATCCTCCTGTGGAACATTTCATATTCTTGGCATGTCCGCGCACCCCCCGGATTGCCTATGGATATGTCATTCCCTTGCCTAGGATTACGCATTGCTCGTGCGCACGCAGTCTGATCCTCAAGATTGAGATTTGCCTTGTCTTTGATACATATGGCTTGTGCGTTCCCGAGTAAGGAAACTCTTAAGTCCTTGGAATTTTTCATGTGTATCTTTCATAATATGACCATGGTTGTCTTATGGCATTCCCAAACATAGCCCTCACGACATACTTCCATCCTTCATAGTGGAGCGCCGCCCCACGATTGCATGTCTAGTCTAAAAGAATCTTACTTACTAGGCTGACCTATCCAACGCTCACAAGCCAACACACGAGACTTTAAGAGTGGTTCCTCGAGTGCTCAATCGGCATAGTAGTCTTTAGATAGCCCGCAGGGTGTAGTCGGTCCATATGTCATGCCGCCAGCACCCGTTGTGCTACCAATGCAAGCCAGAGACGGAGCGCCACTCACAGAGTAGCATAACTCGTATAGGTACCTTGGACACCCCTTAGAGATGCCTAGGCAGGCCCTTGAGGTTCCCCCTCAAGGTTGCTCACTTGGTACGGCTTGATGACAGCACACACGTGGGAGGCTTGCTAAGCATAAAATACATGTAGCCCCCTTATATATTCTTTAAAGAAATAAACCTAGATTCCCCTAACTGATATGTTTTGGCCAGAGAATCATGATGGGCGTTTCTCAATTGTCCGAACTCAAAATTATGCTCCATTTATTCCTAATGGTTCATTTTGACTTCCTACGGACCTCGATGAAGTTTCATCCTATTCTCATAATCTTGGAGAGATATATAAGATTCTGAAGCTTTGGATAATTATGACAATGGTACTTCTCCTTGTCTAACTCAAGCCCATAGGTGAACGATGTCGAAACGAAGCTAAACTTGGTAAGCATATTCAGCAACATCCTAGGATGGGGCTGTCACCCAAAATCCCAAGATTCCAACTGTTGCTCGATAACATGAGGCTTAGACACTCATGGCACGCAAGCAGCCGTCTCCCATAGGCTAGACCCTTAGGCCCACCCCGAGTCCATGATTAGATCCTTTGTCACACTTAGGACATGAAATACAACATTGTTAGATAGCTGTTTCCTCCAGTATTGGCCTTATGCTTGAGGGTCTTTATGTTGGTTGGTGACAGCGGATGATGCCTGCACGGCTGACGCTCGAGTGGCCCGTTCGGGGGGGGGGGGGGGGGTCACCGTTACGAAAAAGCTAAGGCACAATAAAAGCAACCCGTAATATAATTCATATGGAGATCGATAAGGAACAAAATTTAAGGTTCATTTATTTTTAACAGAATAAATAAAAAAATAAAAAAATCCATAACCGTGCAAATTCACTTTCTAAATTAAATTTATGTTTTGGTAGACTTTTATGTTAGGTAAGGTCTAATTTTAATTTTCTCAAATCTAATATTGAACTAATATATTAAGTTATATTAGAGCTTCCGATATTTCATTTTTTGGATTCAATTTAACTATGGCATGTCCCCTTCAGAGCAACTATAAAATCCCCCTCTTTATTTCTTGATTTTCACCCAACAATTGCATCAATCTTTATTTCCTCTCTGTACATTATTTTCTCCATTTTGGAGATCATATTTTAGTTTTTTTACCAGTGTCTTGTAGATGTGCCAAAAAATCACCCATGGCCTACAAATTGTTTTAAAAAATTTGCCCAGTTCTATGTTGAATCCTCTTTGTACAAGGGTTCATCAAATTAAAATTGAATCCATGAGTCGTGAAATTTTTTAATGAACCACAATGTCAATCAACTTGGCAAAGTAAATTTTAAATTAAGTTGGCACGTCTCATCAAAGGTGAGGGGTAACGTTGATTAGAGCCATTTCAAACACGTAGTTCCTAATGATTATCCCAGGATTTTTGGCATGACCCTATTTATATGGCGAAGCTTGCCTCAGAGGTGTAGCTTCAATGGTACCGCCTGTTCAATGTCATGGCCTTTGCCTTGGCTTGCTAACATGATCCTGTGTGACATTTCTTATTCTTGGTCATGTCCGTGCACCCCTTAGGGTTGCCCACGTACATGTCATTCCCTTTCCTAGGACTAAGCTCATGCATACGCACTCTGATCCTCAGGCCTGAGACTTTCCTTTTGCCTATGCATGTGGCTTGTGCTTTGCCCGAGTAAGGAAACTCTTAAGTCCTTGGCATTTGTCAAGTGCATCATTCATAATAATACCATGGTTGTCTTATGCATTCCCAAACATAGCCCTTGTCACACCCCTTTTTTTCATAAATAAATAAAATCAAATTAATTAGTTTTAGATTTATTTAAAAGGGTTTTTCCAATTAAAATGCCGTTTTGAAGAGGGATTATTTTATTTGTTACAGACTCGCCACTTGGAATTGAGTTTTGGTGTTCCAAGTCACCTTATGAATCCCTAATCAAAAGGAAATGACTCTATTTTTATTGGTCTGCGAAAATAAAAGTCCGAGTAAGGAATTCTGTTGACCAAGGGGAAGGTGTGAGGCACCCCTCGAGTCCCGTGGTTCTAGCACGGTCGCTTTATCAACTTGTGTTCGGCTTAAATTATTTTGGATAAAATGTATTTATTAGCTATGCCTATGATTCGCTTAAAATATTGTTGAACTTTTATTAGTCTTAACTAAGACGCGTAAACGCGACTCCAACTAGTGTATCTCACCTAGAATTTTGAGCCTACTCGCATTACTTATACAAAGATAGACTATCTTTGTTTAAATTCTTAGTTCAAAACGTGTAACTAATCCAAAACAATTATTTTGTCCCCTTTTCACTCTTTGATAAGATTGTAACCGAACATATCATTAATAATTTAAGCACGGTTATGCTTAGACTAATATTTGCCCATTTAAAAAATGTTATCAACCTAAAAATGCTCCCTAATAATTTGAGATAAAGAGACAAGTAAAATAATTTTTAAAGAAAATATGCAAGAACCGAACTCAACCTACAAAGATTCAATATTTGAGCATTAAATAAAATATTCATACTCATGCAAATTATTTCAACGATAGAGATCCAAAACCCAAACTATGAAGGGCATTTCCATGGTATGATAATAATGATTAAAGATAAATAAATTTAGATTTTAACTTTTTAAGTATTGAAACGGAGCACCGCAACAAAGCACTTAGAATACTTAAATTATTCGTTTCCTTTAACACATTAGTAATAAAAACCAGACCTCCATTTAACCGTTTCAGTTGTTTGTATCATATAACTTATCAAACATAAACTTCTCTTTCTTAATTTCATAAATAAAAGTGTACTAGCAGTTAGAGTTCTCAGCTCACTTTCGAAACATTTAAATAGTAATGATTAAAAGATTTATATCATTTATACATCAGTTTATACTCATTATTAAAATGGCAAACCAAACAAACATATGCAGATAAATCCAACGAAATATTAATCACTAAACATTTTAACATTCAGCAAATAGAAAGAAAGGAGAAAGACAACTAAAACTAATCCATCATGTTCATAATATCACCAAAACTTCAATAGACATGCATGATCTTCTACAAAAGCATCAACGGATTTTAAACGGAGCCAAAACGGATCTTCTTCATGTATTTTATATTGAAAAAAAAAGGAAGACCAAATAACTACTAGAAAGATTCGGGTGTTACCTTTGCGTAAATATCTCAATGAAAAATAATAATATGAAGCTACAATATTCTACCGATTTCCCAGTTAATAACGACTATCTTCAAGTACACGAACTCGAAACCGCGAACCAAAACCTCGAACTCGAACTTTAAGGAAAACCCTTCTTTTTTTTTGTGTGTGTTTGCTCTTTTATGTTTCTGTGTGTTGTGTAGTCCCCTTGACTGTGCGTGTCTATTTTTGTTTATATAGAGGTGTATAGGTGCTGCACAAAAGGAACGTACTGGAATTGGACTATGTTTGGGATATGTTTTGTTGAGAGTTTTAAGGTTGGGGGGGGGGGGGGAATGGGTTAGTTTTTATTAGGATTAGGATTGGGAAAAACACGTGAGGGAGTAGGAATATATTTTATGGGGTGAGCCGTGAAGGGTTAAGGGATTTGGGGTAGTTTAGGCGGCTGTTAGGATAGGGATTTATTTTTTGTTGCAGAATTTTTGTAGGGATAGACGTAAGAGGTATAGTATGATAGGGGTCTTGATTTTAGTGGCAAGGTAGTTTTAGGTTAATTTTGTTATTTTCCTTTATTTTTTATTTAGTTCCTTTTTGTGTTTTAAACTATAACGTAAGACAAAAACTACCAATGAACTATTTTTTTAGATTAATACGATGTAGAAAAATTAAATAGGCAGTCCAAAATGAAATCTAAACTAAGAAAACTACTAAAAATCACTAGCTTATTTTTTTAAAACCTAAATTAAAAGAAAACATATTTTTGTAAATTATCTCTCCTTTTTTTTTTTTTTTTTTTTGTCTAAAAAATAAAATGATGAAAATTATCCTAAAATGTTACTATTTTTTGTAGTTTTCAAATTTTTAATAGTAAGACTTACTAAAAATGAAATAAAAATTAAAATATTTGATCTAGACCTACAAGAAGTATTTAAACGCTAAAAATGATGTAAAAATTTATGTTTGGTCAAAAATTAGGTGTTTACAGAATGTCCCTCTTTGCTTGGAAACATGAAGAGTTTTCAGGCAAAGACGTGAACACTGTGACTAATTTTTGACCTGACCATTATTTGAAAGGCGAAAAGATGTAAAAGAAAAGGATGTGACCGAGTCCTGGCTTTGGGCATCCTACATATCCCGAGTTATAAGGCAATCAGGTCACGTGTAGTTCAAGTGGGTAGAAGGATGGAATGATGAGTTGGAGAATCGAGTGAGGTTCCGTCGAGGTTCCGATTCGTGGCTCCTATTATTACAAAACAAAAAATAAATGAAAAATACAACAAACGAGGAAAGGAAATACAAGATCCTATCTATTCTACTTGTCTTCAGTCTTCCTTTAAACCTTCACTTGGATCTTCAGTTATCACTTTACCTTCTTTCGGTGGGTACCTTGATCTCAAAGTATGATCTCGAAGTTAGAATTTGGGGCTTGAATTGGTAACTTGGAATGAGTTGTTGATGCTATTCCGAATGACAGTCCGTAGAATATTCTTGGATGCTTGTTTCTTGATTAAAAGCTGAGAAGATGTATCTTGAGATGCGGGGCCGCCTTATGTGTCAAAGCTGACTCTAACTGTCTTCGAGATTAAGCATTCTTCTTTTCTCTGACCAATGATGGAACTTCAATCTTGAATATCAATTTTGTGCTTGCGGGCGAACCTGCAAGCCATCAAAGACAAACAAAAACGAACAAAATCTTTCTGCCCAGTTTGTACTAGGAAAATTTTGTGAGTGTTAGCAAAATCATAAACCACTTGGGACTATATTCGGAGGTAGTCAACCCGAAATTTAAAAACAAAACTTTATTTGGAGGTAGTCGACCTGAAAGCATGACTATATTATGAGGGTAGTCAACCTATAAAAATGTGACTTTATTATGAGGTAATCAACCTATGAAAAAAAAAGACTTTATTCGGAGGTAGTCAACCTAAAATTTAAATACGTGATTGTATTTTCGAGGTAGTCAACCTATGAAAATATGACTTTATTTGGAGGTAGTCAACCTGAAATTTAAAAACATGACTTTATTCTGAGGTAGTCAACCTATGAAAATGTGACTTTATTTGGAGGTAGTCAACCTATGAAAATATAACTTTGTTCTGAGGTAGTCAACCTAAGAAGAAAAAAAAATGACTTTATTCGGAGGTAGTCAACCTAAAATTTAAATATGTGACTGTATTCTGAGGTAGTCAACCTATGAAAATATGACTTTATTTGGAGGTAGTCAACCTGAAAGCATGACTATATTCTGAGGGTAGTCAACCTATAAAAATATGACTTTATTATGAGGTAGTCAACCTATGAAAAAAAATGACTTTATTCGGAGGTAGTCAACCTAAAATTTAAATACGTGACTGTATTCTGAGGTAGTCAACCTGAAAATGTGACTTTATTCGGAGGTAGTCAACCTATGAAAATATGACTTTATTCTGAGGTAGTCAACCTATGAAAATATGAGAAAAGCAGGAATTTTTGTTCCCTAAAATGCAAGGGGGAATATCGTACCATTCGTGAAGACATGAAAAGAAATAGGGGTTTTTGTTCCCTAAAATGCAACCAGGGAGTGTCGTACCCTGTGAAGGCATGAGAAGAAAGAAAAAAAGAGTAGGGATTTTTGTTCCCTAAAATGTAATCAGGGAATGTCGTACCTGTGAAGTCATGAAAAATAAATAAGGGTTTTTGTTCCCTAAAATGTAACTAGGGAGTGTCGTACCTTGTGAAGTTATGAGAAAAAAAAAAGTAGGGATTTTTGTTCCCTAAAATACAATCAATAATAACATGATTATATGCATATCAAAGGAAAAACAAAAATTTGAAACTTCACTTTATGGCGTTCGTTTTTTTTTTTTTTTTTTTTTTTTTTTTTTTTAAAGAATGGTTTTTCGAAATTTCTTTGCCCCCTATTTTCAATCAAAGAAAAATTTGTTAGTCTTAAAATGGTGATCGGTTTGTGGCCTTCACTCGCTGTGAAAATTGTCTTAGAGCCCATCCCACTTCAAGAAAAACGAGGCTGATGGTGATCGACCAAATTCCTCAGAAACTATCTTTGCTTGCGAGAGACCTTGATCTTTCAATGCTCACCTTGACTATTTTGTACCCGCATCAATTTGTGTATGCGGTGTAACCGATCTTATTCTTAGAGCGAATTTTTGTTGTGGTGATCCTTCCCCAAGTACCTTCAAAATAATGCTTTGCTTTTCTGCGTTCGCTTTCCGGATAGATCACAAATGGCTTTATGCCGTTGCTGATGCGGTGCATGCCCAATAGTCTTTGCTCTGTACTGCTAGGAAACTGTAGTCAATTTTGCAGCCTTTTCTTTGCTCTTGAATTTGACGCAAGATTATACCGAAAGGGACTTAAAAACATAATAGGAATAAGGAGAAGAAAATGACAAAAAATACAAAATAAAAAATGAAAGGAGTTATGTTTAAACAAAAGGTGTCCCTTTCGGGGAAAGAGGGAAGAGGCTTATCTGGAGGTATATGCCGACTTCAATGAATCATGACATGCATTTTGGACTGGACGCTTGATCCATCCGATTTTGTCTAAATCTCAAAATATAATACCCTTCAATCCAAAACCGAGCTCTCTACCTAGATCGTGTTCATGCTGGAATAGAAGAAACTCATTCAATCAATGGTTCCCTTTCCGGGTCTTCACCAACTGACCTCTCTCACCTTACAATCATCTTATAGTGCCCTTGAGGGTTTTCACCAATAAGACTCTCTCATTTTTTTTTTTTGAACTTACAATCGTCTTATAGTGCCTGTGAGGGTTTTCACCAATAAGACTCTCTCATTTTTTTTTTGAACTTACTATCGCCTTATAGTGCCCGTAAGGGTTTTCACCAGTAAGACTCTCTCATTTTTTTCCTTTGCGTTCAAATAAAGTGTTGTATACATCACCATAGTCGTGGCACGCTGATTTGGCATTCTCAAAGATCGATTAGAAGGTCTTAAAGGGGAAAGGCAAAAAGAATCATAGATTGAAATACAACTTTGGAACCTTTTTATGAAATATCTGGAAAAAAAGAAAAGAGAGAAAAAAAAATGTCCCATTTCTTCGAATACTAGGGAAATATGATTTTTCTTTTCTTTTGAGTGGTGGGACCGAACCCCGAAATAGGGCTGCCTACGTATCCTTTAGGAATCAGGTCGAACGTACTTCAATAAACACATTTGATCTCTTTTTTTTTGTTTTTTTTTTTTTGCGCTACATTAGTTCCAAATAGGGGGAAACAAAGAAAAAGTAAACAAAGCTCAAAAGGGCTAGAGAGGGGTGACCGGTGTTTGGATAGTGAGAACGAAGACCTTTCGTCATCCCAACCTGAAAATGCCAAGTACGATAGCGTCAAAGTGAAAGCATATCAAACATAATATCTTTTAAGCGGTCGCGTTAATGGCTATGTCGACCACCTTTTCTATTATATGATGGACCGCAAAGCTCCCTTTGACAACACCGTTTGATAACATAAGGGCCACGATTTGGGGTGAATTTTCCCCTCGCTTCTTCTTGGTGCGGAAGGATGCGTTTCATAACAAGTTGGCCCACCTTAAAATGTCTTGGACGCACCTTCTTGTTGTAAGTGCGAGCCATCCTTTTGCCGGTATAACCGGCCAAAACAAACCGCCGTTAACCGCTTTTTCATCGATTAACGACAATTGTTCTAGTCTGACTTGACCCATTCAAAGGTCATCAATCTCCGCTTCAGCAATGACTCGAAGAGAGGGATCTCTACTCGCTGGTATGACCGCCTCGATTCCATAAACCGATAAGTAAGGAGTTGCGCCCGACGGACGTGCGCATAGTCGTGGGTACCAAAGAGCAAAGGCAACTTCTCTTTGCCATTGCACGGATCCTTGTACCATCTTCCTAAGGATCTTCTTGATGTTTTTGTTTGCACTTAAACGGCTCCATTGGCTTTGGGCCGATAAGTGGGTAGAGTTGTGATGCGCAATTTTAAATTGCTCGCGTACCTCCTTCGTGAGATATTCGTTAAGATTGTTTGCATTGTAGTGATAATGGTTTTTGGTATACCAAAACGACATATGATGTTAGAGTGAACAAAGTCTACCACTGCTTTCTTGGTGACTGATTTGAACGTAACAGCTTCTACCCATTTAGTGAAGTAGTCAATGGCCACTAGAATGAATCTGTGCCCATTAGAAGCTTTTGGCTCAATTTGCCCAATAACATCTATCCCCCAAGCTACGAAAGGCCAAGGAGCAGACATGGGTGCAACTCGAGGGAAGGGCGAATGAATCCGGTCACTGTGAATTTGGCATTGATGACACTTGTGAACAAAGCGAAAACAATCTCGCTCCATGGTAAGCCAATAGTATCCTACTCGAAGAATCTTCTTTGCTAGAGCATAACCGTTCATGTGCGGGCCACATACTCCGGAGTGCACTTCATTCATGATTATTTCAGCTTCTTGGGTATTCACACATCTCAACAAATTCAAATCCGGGGTCCTTTTGTATAAGCTCTCCCCACTCAGAAAGAAACCATTAGAAAGTCTCCAAATAGTTCTTTTTTGATCTCCATCGGCATGTAATGGATATTCTTTTGTTTTTAGGAATCTTTTGATATCGTGATACCATGGCTCACCATCGGGCTCTACTTCAATTGTATTGCAATAACCATGTTGATCCCTAATCTGAATCTCCAACGGATTAATGTAAGCATTGCCTGGGTATGGAAGCATTGAGGCTAAAGTGGCCAAAGCATCAGCCAACTCATTGTGAAATCTAGGAATATATCTGAACTCGATTGACTTAAACCTTTTGCTAAGGTCTTCCAAACATTGTTTGTACGGAATGAGCTTAATGTCTCGAGTTTCTCATTCACCCTGAGCCTGCCGAATGAGTAAAGTCAGAATCTCCCAAAACTATTAACTCATGTGCATCCGGATGTATTGCCATGTTTAAACCCATTACGCAAGCTTCATATTCGCCGTATTATTGGTGGAAGTAAGAAACGAAGTCATGCCGTGGTGGGATAATGATGCCCCATTAGTGAAATGAGAATTGCCCCAATCCCGACACCTTTAATGTTGACCGCCCCATCAAAGTATAATTTCCAGACGTGACTGTCATCGCGAACTTCTTCCTCAACTAAATTAATCTCTTTGTCAGGAAAGCAAGTATTCAAAGGCTCATACTCATCGTCAATTGGGTTTTCTGCCAAATGATCGGCCAATGCTTGTGCTTTTATAGCGGTGCGGGTGACATAGACAATGTCAAACTCCGTAAGTAAAATCTGCCACTTTGCTAACCTTCTACTCGGCATAGGTTTCTGAAAGACATACTTCAAAGGATCCATTCGAGATATGAGGTGAGTCGTATAGGATGAAAGATAGTGTTCAGTTTCTGGGCGGCCCAAGTCAAAGCACAACACGTTCTTTCTAAAAATGTGTATTTTACCTCATAGCTTGTGAACTTCTTGCTCAAATAATAGATCGCTTGTTCCTTCTTGCCTGTGGCATCATGTTGTCCTAGAACGCACCCAAAGGAATTATCCATCACCGACAGATACAAAAATAAAGGCTTTACCGGGTTCGGCGGGACAAGCTGGAGGGTTCGATAAATATTCCTTAATCTTATCAAAAGCCTCTTGACACTCGTCTGTCCATTTGACGACGGCATCCTTCTTCAACAGCTTAAATATGGGCTCACATGTAGTGGTGAGCTGAGCGATGAACCTACTGATGTAGTTCAACCTACCAAGAAGACTCATGACTTCAGTTTTGTTCTTCGGGGATGGTAATTCCCGAATGGCCTTTATCTTGGAGGGGTCTAATTCAATTCCTCGCCGGCTAACTATAAACCCCAAAAGTTTTCCGGATGGGACTCCAAACGGACACTTGGCTGGATTGAGCTTGAGGTTGGACTTGCATAATCTTTCAAAGAACTTTCTCAGATCACACACATGGTCAGCTTGAGTTTTGGACTTAATGATCACACCATCGACGTATACTTCGATTTCTTTATGCATCATGTCATGCAAGATAGTAGTCATAGCTCTCATGTAAGTTGCCCCTGCGTTCTTCAAACCAAATGGCATGACCTGTAAGAAAGTATCCCATAGGGTGGTGGCGGTCTTTTTTACGCATCTCTTCATCCATCAAAATTTGGTGATACCCGGCATAACAATCCACAAAAGATTGAATCTCGTGTTTGGCACAATTGTCAACAAGAATGTGGATGTTAGATAAGGGAAAGTTGTCCTTTGGACTGGCTTTGTTCAAATCTCTATAGTCGACACAAACTCTGGTTTTTCCATCCTTCTTTGGTACGGGCACAACATTTGCTAGCCATGTAGTAAATCGGACGACCCTGATCACATTTGCACTCAATTGCTTGATGATTTCCTCTTTAATCTTATCACTCACCTCTTTCTTAAATTTTCTTTGCTTTTGTTGGACTGGTGGGAAATTAGGGTATGTAGGAAGTTTGTGCACTACCAGATCAACGCTCAAACCCGGCATGTCATCATAAGACCAAGCGAACACATCTTTGTATTCAAACAAAACCTGGATTATGTCATCTCTGGTCTTTTGTTCGGCATGAATGCTTATCTTTGTTTCTCTAGTTTCCTCAGAAGTTCCCAAATTAATTGCCTCGGTTTCATTTAGATTAGGCTTAGGTTTATTCTCAAATTGATTCGGTTCCTTTTTACTTCTTCAAAAGCCTCTTCCTTCATCATATTCATCAACCTCTTGATTCGTTGTTTCGAATTGAACGACTCTTTAAGATACGGGCGTGAATTCCTTTGCATGTCATGTTATTAAAGCGGCATTAATGAAACTGAAATGAAAATTAAATAATAAAATTAGGAAAAAGGAGAAGATAGTATTGACTAAAAAACTGAAACTTCATTTTATTGAATTGGAAAGGATAGAAGGGTTAACATCAGAGCATAGCAACTAAACTATACGGATTACACTAGAGAATAATCCAAATATAGGAAAAACAGCAAAATAAACTGCAAGACTCCTTGTGGGGAGAGGAGTAGCTTCCCGATTGGTGAAGCAAGCTTAGGGCAATACGTTGCGCGTACGCGTAGTGACTGGGGCACTTACATTTGAACCATGTGTACCCCGTAGAACATTTACGTGCGACCCAACTTAGTGAGCCGGCGTGACTAGTGCCCGATACGGGCACCCCGAACATATCTATCAAGCAACTATCTCAAAAAACATAACGAACGCGATCAAATATATATATACGAGAAGCGAATAAGGCTGTATTTCAAATTTAGGTAAATTCGAGAAAAATTTCGGCGAGAGTTTCCTTTGTTTCTTGGACTAACCAAAATAACACACGCGAGAAAATACCAACAAAGGCCACGCGGGGCCAACAAAATATCATATACATAAAGCGGACCGGACGCGCGCGGCCGTGGAATGCGCCCCGACACAAATACAAACATAATCGTGCGGAAGTAGGCCACAACCCACAAAATATGTCCACGGACACTCTAGTACGGACGAACTGACTCATATGGCGGGACGGGGACGCCATTACCCCAAATAGTCCAAACATACATACGAATGTACAAACAAAGATATATACCAAAATGTATGCTCGGATCAAAGGGCTTAATCGAGGCGACGCGGAAATGTGTAGCCTACGGTGGGGGATCCCAACGTGCGTACTGCGGGCATAAACGGCCAGAACGAAAGGGGGTCGATACGAAGAATGCGAGTATGTAAAGCATAGAGTATAGAACCCGGACCACAAACAAACTTAAAGATACGGAGAGAAAACATCGGATTAGTATAACAAAAATCTGTTTACGAAAACATATGTACGTAATGCAAATCAAAATCATGCATAACGCTCGGGAACGTGGTCACCACTCGAAGCGGTGCCACGACACGACATACTCCGGAAGGTTTCATATCTCCGAACATCTCCGAATATATCACATCATATCATCATACAAATCATATCATAAGCCATATCACGGCGTAACTCCCGGAACGTGTACTTGGCCCTATGGCGAGGTCTCGGAAAGCAAGTAACACGACATACTAGGAATTTAACATAAGGCGCACGATTACAAAACCGGCCGGGAGCCGTGAACGGAGTCATATAAGGGCACGAGCGAATCGTGAGCGAGACAATGCAATTTGTAAGTCAAAACCGCCTTTTTAACACTTGATTACTTCATAAGTCAATTCATTAGTCAACCATAGTCAAATAATTAATTAGTACGGAAATTTATTTCACAAAATATTTCCAAAGTGGTACGTGTGGTTCCAAAACATAGCATAGTGTTTCATAAGGTTCAAACGTTATTTCATAAGAGACAAATTCAAAATCAAAGATTCTTTATCGAAACTTATTCAAAAAAGAGGTTAGTAAGACAACTAAGGCATCACGAGTTGACGGGCCCACCTCGGGTCGAGTCGGTGGCAATCATAAATTATAGACGTTTAGGGTCTATGAGATCATACATAAAGATTTCAAAGTAAGCCGGTCACCTTTGCCTAGGTTTCGGACATACGATTGCTTTCAGCAAAAATAGGGTCGTTAGGCTTCAATTGAATTGAATGAATAGTAGCCAACTTATAGATCGGATTTCGAGGAGCGAGAATTACTTCCGGGGTTCCGATATAACCTAACATGCTAAGACATGCCAAAAAGAAGGAGTGGGGAGCTTTACATTACCTTATAGACGTCTTATGCTCTCCTTAAGATCAACTCTGTTTCGTCGAGAAATACGCAAATGGTCAAAGTTACCAATTTGAGATTCTTAGGCTTAAAGTCCCCATTAACTTGATTTTTGTCTACCGAAATTTTCGACAGCATTTCATATGAATCTAACACCCCGAGACTTAGCTCGGCTCAGAATTACATCAACACGACAATCCAAACATCATCAAACGACACAAACCATAATCAAATCATTCCTAGACTTCAAAGTTCTACCTTACTACACAAGTTGACAACTTTCATTCAAATTTCACAATTTCCAAACTCATGTCCACATTATGGTATTCATTCACTCATTCAAGATTATTCAATCGCATTCCAAATATATTCCAAACCCTATACAAAGTTTCCCGAAATTCATTACTTTTCCGTATTACATTTACAACATCACAATTACGACGAACGTTCTAACTTGCGTTATTTCATTCAGGATTCATTAACATAAACCATAAGTCATATTTAGGGCCTTTAATATCATAAGTATACAATAATATACACAATTATACCAAAGGTATACACTTTCCCATAATGTTCCGAAATCACTTCCAACACCAATTCAATTCATTAATCATTCATTTACAACATAAAGGTCACAACGACGCATTAAACAACTAGACAAGGTCAAGTTCACATTCTTTCTCCCTCTGAGCTCACGGCCCCAAACACACCCTTCTCACACACACGGTTTTTACATACGTCAAAGTTACGGAATTCTCACCTATCCTCAATCCTTAACACCTTCATATCAATTCTATAACAAAGAATAGCAAAATTCTTACCTTTTTTTAAATTTCAACTTGCCGCAACCGCGCCTTTCGCCAAACAAATTGTACCCCGTTGAAGAGGGTCTTGAGTACTTCACAACTATGCAAAAATCAAGATTTTTGGATCAACAAACAAAGCTTGGAAAATTTTCTTTTTTCTCTATTTTTCTCCTTGCCGAGAGCGAGAGCTATTTGCTTGGTGTTCTTCAATTTTTGTTCTTTGTTCTAGATAATTACCAAGTATAACATGATATATATCCATATACTTGATCATGTGCATAGCTTACATGATCATTAACAAAAGGGGCTTGGGCCATGGATATGGCGTAAGCCACCTCTAGACATTGGGCCTCAATTTTGTGTTGTATTTTCTTGGCCCAATCATAAAATGTCCCGTTTTGCAATTTAAAACAAATTTCTAAAATTTTAAAATTGCCCTCGGCCTTCCCCGATGCCTTTACGCCAATAATTTCATAACCAACATGGTCATATCAACTAAAATCAAAATATTTCCTCATGACACACAAGTCTTAATTATTCTCATAATTTCCAATTATGCAAAACACGGGACATAACATTCTCCCCCCCTTTAGGAACATTCGTCCTCGAATGTTAGACATGGGGCCTTATAAGCGCAACGGGAAAGTTCCCATTTATGATTAACATTCATAAATCGTTTTTCTCAGTTAATGTAACAAACTTAGGAATTCAGATTACCTGTAGGAGCAAAAATAGGTGAGGATATTTTCTCTTCATGGCGTCCTCGGCTTCCCAAGTTACTTCTTCGCGGTTATTATTCCGCCACAGGACTTTAACAGACGGCACATCTTTAGTGCGCAGTCTCTTCTCCTGGCGATCCAGAATAGCTACCGGTTGCTCTTCATAAGACAAGTCTCATCACCGAATATCATCTGTGAAATATGCAGGAAGGTCCACGATACATTTACGGAGCATCGATACATGAAATACCGGATGTCTTGCTTCCCGGATGGGATGGTAAATCCGACTCGTATGCGACACGACCCATCTTAGAGATAATTTGATACGGCGAATATATCGTGGGTGAGCTTACCTTTTGCCAAATCTCATTACACCTTTCATAAGGTGATACTTTTAGGGCACGGTCGCAGTGTCAAACTCTAAGCACATCGACGTCGTTTATCGGCATAAGATTTACGTAGACTCCGGGCCGCTAATAATCGCTCTCGAATAAGCTTCACACTTGCTCTACGAACTGCACGGATCACATACGGCCCAATCAGCTTAGTCTCGCCCCGTCAAACCAACCAATAGGGAGATCACTTCACATATAAGGGCCTCGTACAGACCGGCGAATGCGGAGTGATAGCTGTTATTATAAGCAAATTCAATAAGCGGTAAGTGATCATCCCGACTACCCACGAAATCAATAACACGGGCCGTGGCATATCTTCAGTGTACGAATGGTGCGCTCGCTTTGTCCATCGATGCGAGGATGAAATGCGATTGCTAAGACTCACTGAGTCCCCAATGCCTCTTGAGCGTCCGGTGTTGTGAATTGTGCACCTCGGTCGGTAATAATGAACACGGGAACTCGGGGAATCACCCCACTATCTCTTTAATATATATTCTAGCATAATCCCCCGGTAGAATAAGTAGTCCGCGGGCGAGAAAATGGCCGATTTCGTCCTTTGTCAACAACAACCCAAATAGAATCATACCGCGTGGAGTGCGCGGTAAACCGCGACGAAATCCATATTAATCATCTCCCATTTCCGGGCCGGGAATCGCATCTCCGTAACAACCCGCGGGCTTTGCCACATGCTCAATCTTAACTAGCGGGCAATTTGAATCGACCGAGCCAGATCTCGCAATGTCTCTTTTCATACCATCCCACCAATACAAACATTTAAGATCATGATACATTTTAGTGGAACCGGGACGAATGTAATACCGAGCATTATGTGCTTCACCCATAATGCGCCAGCCCCGCAACGTCGGCACACATACTCGCCCTTCACACAATAGCACTCCGTCGGGGAGATTTCAAAGGGTCGGGTCTTTCATTATGGCCGCGTCCTATATGGACCGAATAGGATCTTGATTGCACCGTTTTTACTTCCTCCACAATGGATGATTTAGCAATTTCTCGAACGTAAAACCCCCGTATCACCAGAATCCGCTAAACGGACCCCAAGGCAGCTAACCGATAAATCTCACGGACCATTCTTTCTTATCGAGTCGCACATCACCACAAAACTACCCATGGATTTGCGTCAGCTCGGTCATCGGCTACGACGTTGGCTTTTACCGGATGATACGGAGAATATCAACATCATAGTCTTTCGATGGTCGAGCCATCTCCGTTGTCGCGAGATTCAGCTCCTTTTGCTCGAAAAATGTATTGGAGGCACCTTGATCGGATAAATGTCGGCATACGAACCCCATATAAATAATGCCACCATATTTTCAAAGCATGAATTACCGCGCTAACTCCGGGTCGTGTGTGGGATAATTTCTCTCGTGTGACCGAGTTGCCGGAAGATGTTGTGCGTTATGACTCGACCGTCTTTGCATTAAAACACAACCTATCCCGGCACTCGCAGGCATCAACAAACAACGTACCCGTCCGATCTTCCGAAAGAGCTAAGTGGAGGCTGTGATTAATTTCTCCTTTAACGTCACGGGTGCTCGCGCTCACGTGCATCGCCTCCGACCGGAATTTTTGCGCTACCGAGTCGGCCGGTGGTGCCGCAATAGAAGCAAAATTCTCCACAAATCTTCTAGTATCCGGCTAGCCCCGAGCGCGTGCCTCGTCGGTGTGGTGGGCACACCCCCAGTGCAACCTTTTCAATCTTGCGTATCGACCGAATACCATCGCTCCGACAACATGCCCCGAGAATGCCACGAAGTTAACCGAGAATTCACGTTTCGGGGTTGGCATATATACTGCTCGCTCGCGATGCAGCGTTAACTTTTAAATGATCTGAATGTTCTTGTAATAGAATAGACGAGAATATCATCTATAAACACAATCACAAACATATCAAGGAATGGCCGAAATACCCGATTCATTAAGTCCATACGAATACCGCCGGAAAGATTAGTAATCCGAAAGACATTACTCCGAATTCATAGTGCCGTCCGGTCCTGAAAACGGTCTTCGGAATATCGATTCTCGCACCGTACCCGATGATAACGGAGCGCGGATCTATCTTCGAAAAGTGTTTAACACCCTCGTGATCAAATAAATCATCAATGCGGGGGAGGGATATTTATTCTTAGTCACCTTATTCGGTCGGGGTAGTCGATACACATTAGCAACGAACCATCTTTTCTTTCTTACAAATAATACCGGCGCTCCCCGGGCGACGTCTTTGGGTCACAGTGAAGCCCTTATCCAATAGATCTTTCCAGCTGCTCCTTTAATTCTTTCAATTCTATAGGACCCATTCTATACGGAGGAATAGATATGGGCTGCGTATACGCAACAAATCTATAGTGAAATCTATTTCCCGTTCGGAAGACACGGAAGATCGTGCGGAAATACATCGGGAAATTCATTCTGGCAAGACGGATTTGGAGAGTAGCGTCTCTACTTTTAATATCATGCACACGTACCAAATGACAAATATACCCTTTCGAATCATTTTCGCGCTTTGAGGTACGAAATAAATTTACCCTTTAGTGACGCGCGGTATTACTGCCCCGCTCCCCTTATTTGGCTCCCTGGAAATTGGAAACGAACTACCTTTTACCGGCGGTCCACGTTAAGCATATGAGCTAACCGATCCCTTCCCACCATGTGACATCAAATTCGATCATATTTAATTCTACCGGAGTCGGCTTTGAGTACGACGATCACATATAATCACGGAACAATTTTTTTATACACTGCTGGCTATAATAAAAATCACCCATTGGTGTATTTTACTTCAAATGGCTCGATAGGCTCGAAATTATTCCAATTTCATTAGCAACGAGCGGAAATATATGACAACGTAGAACCGGGATCAATTAAGGCATACACGGATCGAGAGAAAATCAATAATGTACCGCGACAACGTTACCGGAATCAATCAAAACATACACAAATCGAGGAAAAAAATCAACAATATACAGCCGACAACATTTGGCGAAGCCTCTGGTCACAGCCCGAGTGAGCTAATGCGTATACGCGGTTCGATGGACCGCTAGACACGAAGCACCGCCACGGCCTACCCCGCGGCCCCCGGCCGGCATGGCGCGCCCGTCCGGGAGGGCGTGCAACGGATGGTGGAGGATGAACCGGCGGCTGATCTGACGGGCTGGCCGGGCCACCCGGGCTAACCCCGCCATCGGACAATCCTCATAAAACGACCCCCGACCGCAAGAAAAACAAGCTCCGGTGGCTCGGTAGCACCCCCGCATGTGATTTACCCGCAACGAGGACAACGGGGCACAGGTGGTCTAGGCGCCTGGATCCTCGGGTCATCTCGTGACTACCGCCCGGAGCTACGGAACTGCGGCCCCGCCCCGGAACTCTGCGCCATCATCGCCTCACCGAGTACACGTGCCGGACGGAGGAGGATGTCTACCCGGGCCGGCCGCCGAGGCCGTCCGCCTCTCGGGAATCTCCGTACGACCGGCGGACCGGCCCTCTTAGGCGGCCTCATCCCGATCTCTATGGATCGACCGCCCGGCACCGTCCTCCATCCCCGAGCATAAGCACACATCTAGCAATATCCATGTTCGTCCGCGATGCCATCGACACGCGAGCCTCGGCCAAATAGCCGGTCCCGGCCCCGCACATAAATGGTGCATCCGATCGGCCATATCGCCACTATAGTCGGAGCATATCGGGCCGAGGGAATCAAACTCCGTATTATACTCACGAACACTCCGGCCCCTCTCGTCGTAAAAATCTGTCAAATCTGTCCACTCCCGCAACTGCAGGGGCAAAAAGTGGCGAACAGCCTCAAACTCATCCAGTAGGCCGGGGGAAGACCCTCGCCTCGGATAACTCCCGGGACTCGTACCCGGTCGAGCAACATCCCGTCCCCGGTGTGAGGAAGCCGCTCCGAAAACGGACTCGCCTCTCCGAAGCCCCGTCCCTCTACCGAGCCTCATCCCCCGAATAAAGTCACGTGGGGTCCTCGCGGGGCTTAGACTAGTAAAACTCGAGGTCACATAATAAAAAACTCTCGAACTCGCGCAGTCGTCTCGCCGTCTGTCTATCATCATCATCCCTCGCGCCCGCGGTCACGCGACTGGCTTTTGCCACCGCAGTCTCGTCAACAAGTTTGGACAGCCTCTCTGATGTCCTATCCTCCGCCCCAAAGCCGAGCCGGGAAGCACGGGTGCTCGCGTCGGCCCCGACCGCCGAGGACTCTACTCCGGCCCGTGGTGGTGGGCCGGGAACCCTCCGGAATGTAACACAATGCCGAACCGAGCACGCGCCACGGCCGCGGTAACCCTCGGCGCTCGGCCTGGTCTCATCCGCCTTCGCCTTGCCCTTCGGGCGGCCGTCGTCTTCTTCGGAGAGCATCTCGAAAACATAATCAACGGGTCGAAAAGAGGGCATCCCTAATAACACGGCTAACGCACGATCTAAGATTCAAAGTAGAGGTAACACCCTAAATGTCCCGTAGCCTCCTGTTTATAGATGGGTGCACACACACCGATAAAACAGACTCTACGAGACACGATCTCGCGGACACTCCGAGGACAAACCGCTGATACCACTTTTGTCACGACCCCAAGCCCGTAGGCGTGACTAGTGCCGGAAATCTTGCACCCGAGCATATACATCAACAACATTTCCAAAACATAACGAACGCGATCAAATATATATAACGAGCGACGATAAGGCTATATTTCAATTTAGGTAAATTCCAAAAAATTTCGGCGAGTTTCCTTTGTTTCTTGGACTAACCAAAATAACCACCCCCGCGAAGGTACAAAAAAGGCCACACGGGGCCAACGAAATATCATATACATAAGCGGACCGGCCGCCGCGGCGGTGGGTCGCCCCAACACATCAAATACAAACATAATCGTACGGAAGTAGGCACAACCCACAAATATGTCCACGGACCTACGAAGTACGGAACGGACAACTCATATGGCGGGACGGGGGCCGCCAGAAGTACCCGAATGGTCCAAAAACGTACATGCGAATGTACAAACAAAGATATATACCAAAATGTATGCTCCGGATCAAAGGGAGCAATCCGAAGACGACGAAAATGTGTAGCCTACGGTGGGGGATCACCAACGTACGGCTGCCCGGGCATGAAACGCGACCCCGACGAAGGGGGGTCGATGCGAAGGAAGTGCGAGTATGTAAAGCATAAGGAAATATAGAAAACCCGGAGACCACGAAACAAACTTAAAGATACGAGAGAAAACATCGATTGGTATAACAAAATCTGTACGAAAACATATGTACATAATGCAAATCAAAATCATGCATAACGCTCGGAACGTGGTCACGCTCCGTGGCCGGGCCACGGCCTGACATACTCCGGAAAGGTTTCGTATCTCGAGCATCTCCGAATATATCACATCATATCATCATACAAATCATATCATAAGCCATATCACAGCATAACTCCAGAACGGTAACCGGCCCCATGGCGAGGTCTCGGAAACCGTAACACGACATACTACCGAATTTAACATAAGGCGCACGATTATAAAACCGGCCGGGAACCGGACGGAACGGAGTCATATAAGGGCACGAGCGAAATCGTGAGCGGAGACAAATGCAATTTGTAAGTCAAAAACACTTTTAAAACTTGATTACTTCATAAGTCAATTCATTAGTCGACCGCCATAGTCAAATAATTAATTAGTACGGAAATTTATTTCACAAAATATTTCCAAAGTGGTACGTGTGGTTCCAAAACATAGCATAGTGTTTCATAAGGTTCGGAAACGTTATTTCATAAGAGACAAATTCAAAATCAAAGATCCTGTCGAAACTTATTCAAAAAAGAGGTTCTAGTAAGACAACTAAGGCATACGGGGTTAGCGGGCCCACCTCGGGTCGAGGTGGCAATCGTAAATTATAGACGTTTAGGGTCTGAGATCATACATAAAGATTTCAAAGTAAGCCGATCACCTTTGCCTAGGTTTCGGACATCTGATTGCTTTTCCAAAATAGGGTCATTAGGCTTCAATTGAATTGAATGAATAATGCTTGACTTATAGATCGGATTTCGAGGAGCGGAAATTGCTTCCAGGTTCCGATATCCAACCTAACATACTAAGACATGCCAAAAAGAAGGAGTGGGGGCTTTACATACCTTATAGACGTCTTATGCTCTCCCTTAAGATCAACTCTGTTTAAATCGAGAAATACTGCCAAATGGTCAAAGTTACCAATTTGAGATTCTTAGGCTTCAAGAAGTCCCCATTAACGATTTTTGTCTACAAATTTCGGCGGCATTTCACCCCTTGAATCTAACACCCCAGAGACTTAGCTCGGCCTCGGAGTCCCCATCAACACAATAATCCAAACATCATCAAACGACACAAACCATAATCAAATCATTCTAGCTTCAAAGTTCTACCTTACTACACAAGTTGACAACTTTCATTCAAATTTCACAATTTCCAAACTCATGTCCACATTATGGTATTCATTCACTCATTCAAGATTATTCGATCGCATTCCAAATATATTCCAAACCCTATACAAAGTTTCCCGAAATTCATTACTTTCCATATTACATTTACAACATCACAATTACGACGTTCTAACTTGCGTTATTTCATTCCGGATTCATTAACATAAACCATAAGTCATATTTAGGGCCTTTAATATCATAAGTATACAATAATATACACAATTATACCAAGGGTATACTGCTCTTCCCATGTTCAAATCACTTTCCAACGCATGGTCAATTCATTAATCATTCGTTTACAACATAAAGGTCACAACGTATACGCGTTAAACAACTAGACAAGGTCAAGTTCACATTCTTTCTCCCTCTGGAGGCCACGACCAAACACACCCTCTCACCGCGCCCACGGTTTTTACACGCACATCAAATTCTCGGAATTCTCTATCCTCAATCCTTAACACCTTATTATCAATTCTATAACAAAGAATAGCAAAATTCTTACCTTTTTTAAATTTCCAACTTGCCGCAACCGCGCCTTTCGCCAAACTAATTGTGCCCCATCGAAGAGGGTGCGAGTACTCTCTGATATGTGAAAATCAAGATTTTTTGGATCACGACAAAGCTTGGAAAATTTTTCTTTTTTTTCTCTATTTTCTCCTTGGTAAGAGAGCTCCTATTTGCTTGGTGTTCTTCAATTTTTGTTCTTTGTTTTCTAGATAATTACAGAGTATAACATGATATATATCCATATACTTGATCATGTGCATAGCTTTTATGATCATTAACAAGGGCTTGGGCCATGGATATGGCCGGCCACCTCTGAACATTGGGCCTCGATTTTGTGTTGTTTTCTTGGCCCCCAATCATAAAATGTCCCGTTTTGCAATTTCCGAAACAAATTTCTAAAATTTTAAAATTGCCCTCGGCCTTCCCCGATGCCTTTACGCCAATAATTTCATAACCAACATGGTCGTATCGACTAAATCAAAATATTTCCTCGCACGACACACGAAGTCTTAATTATTCTCATAATTTCCAATTATGCAAAACACGGGACATAACAATTTCTTTGAGACCTTGACATATTTCGTCCGTCATCTTGGACGGACATGTCCTTATTCTCTTCAAGCCCGCGACTAGTAAAAGACTCGGCAATGTGGGGGCGCTTTGGCAATTTCCAAACCTTATTTTCTACGCTCTTTCGCCCATTTCTATCGGCTTTGGTTGGCCTAAACCCCAAACCAAAAGTGTCTTGATTACCCAAATGGAGAGATAGGGTCAACAATTTCATGCCAGCCGACACCCCAAAGCCTTTTCTAGGCTCGTAACCGTTTTGCAGCATTTGTGTAGCACGCGGCGAAGTAGAGGATAGACGAGGCTGCGGGACAGGCTTCCTTCCATAAGGCGATCGGTGCCACTATCTCAAAGGTCGAAATACGAGGGATTCACAACCTTCCTTGGCCTCGACGCATGGACGGAAGGGTCTCTATATATTGAAAGATCATCTTCGCCGTGAACAATAATTTCTTGTTTCTCATATTCAAACTTGACCTTGGTGTAAAGTAGACGGTACCACTCGGTACGCATGGATCCATGACGGCCTTCTAAAAGCAAGTTGTAGGAAGTGTCCATGTCTATAACTTGGAATGTGATCCCCAAATCAAAGGGGCCAAATTTTTTAAAAAGATCAATCTC
>NW_026713652.1:0-26425 GCF_029784015.1 Lycium ferocissimum | reverse complement strand
AAAATAAAAATTCCCATTTAGTCATCGAATTACAAAAGGAAAGAGTCATGGGCCTGATTTCGATTTCCGGTGTTGACCCGAGTCGGGCCCGCCTATGAAAAACATACTTATCATACATCATACAATCACCTACGAGCATATCGAGGCAATCCGAGCCTTTCTCGTGAAAGATACGGCGTTCGTAGTTACTTAACTTTTAAAAGCCAAACTTTTTATGCAAAAGTTGAAAATCAAATATTTCAAAGGCATAAAGGCCAATATTTCATCATACCAACATACGGATTTCCAAGAAACGAATAGGAGTCATAAACATGCTCGGTTGCGAGAATAGAATTTCGAGGCTCGTGTCATAGCCTATTTGTAACTAAGGCATGCCAAAGAAGAAAGAATGGAGCTTCACATACCTCGTACGCACTCAACGCTAGCTCAAACTCAAGATAAGTCCAACCTACGTCTCGGGCTGCCCAAGGTCTACAAACAAGTCATAATATGCCAAACATTAGCTAGCGACATTTGGGCATTTAATTCCAATTTAGCCCTTAATTCTACGTAAATTTGGGCAAGGTGATTTCCCCTCGTAAATAGGCCAACCCCGAGAATTTAACTCGGCCAAATCAACAACAACAACAACAACAACCAACCTAGCAACATTAATAATCAATCCGAAAGGCAATACAACATTAATAACTCTCTTTTCCATCATTCAACAACATTCATAAATTCAATTCAACTGCTTACCTTCAAGCCAACATCGACGCTTATACATTCAAATACTAACCCGAACCCATACCAACAACATTTAAAGACATTCTAAGCAATTCATACAACATTTCCAACAATCCAACAATTTATCCAATCCACCCGAAATCAGTCCCCAAACCCGAGAACCTCACTTTAACACATTCCTCATTTCCAAATCATGATTTGCATCCATAATTCACATTCTAACAATGCTATTCTCATCAATATACAAATTACATTAAATGCATAATAACCTTCAATTCAGCCCATACATTTACAACATCAATCTTGAGTCATTAAAAGCTCATTTCCAACATAGAATTCATAACGACGACGACTAAAACATTAAGCGACATTAATGCGTTCTTTGTCATATAACATGACTCATTTTCGGCCAACACACCAACATGCACATATTGATAATTCTCACTCATTTCTTCACACTACAACAATTAACATACTACATAGAACTTAATTCATTGCTTCAACACAACACAACACACACACACTTCACACGGCTAACACACCATGCACACAACTCACTTCCAACATACTATTTTTCATGATATTCATCCATTTTAACATACTACAACATGCATACAACCTTTATAACATATAAAACATGATCAAATCTTACCTTTCTTCCTTCAACTTCACAATAGGCTAGGGTTTGCAATAATGAAAACTAGCGGGTTGATCGCTCCAACAACACTTCCACGCTACTTAGGGACCTCCAATTAGTGGGTTTGCATCAACAAAATATTTTTGGAGTGGCTAGAATTGAACCTCACTTTTTGCTCTCTTGGCCGAGAGTCAAGTTGTTGTTCTTCAACTTTCATGATTTTTTTCTAAGTGTTGGAAATGAATATAGATGACTTAGAAGTCATCTTTTAAGCCCCTTGATGAATTATACATGTGTCCCTTGGCCCACACTTATGTTGGACCAATTAAATTTGTCCACAATTTGTGTAGGCCAAACCCCACACCACACGGCCAACCATAGAAAAATGCATGATTTTCAAGTTCCATAATTTCCAATTTTGGTCCCAAATTTTCCTAATTGTTCCATGCAAACAAATTCATGCACAACTTATGACTCAAAATAAAATCGAAGGTCAAAAATCCCGACTTTGCATCCCGGAATGGTTTTGGCCCTAACTTATCATAGTTACACCGAATTGTCCCGATGTACAAAATACGGGACATAACAGTGTGGGTGGCTAACCATGGCCGTCGTGGCACATACACAAGGGGAGGTCGGTTAGCTCTCCCGTCTGAGTCTGGATGTGATCACACCATTAACTAAACATATAATTTGCAAGCAATTGCACGTAACATGAATGTAACACACGTAAGCATATATTTCTTGAAAGCTGAATCTAGAAATCATATAACGCATACAAAATATCAACCATGTTAAAGGATTCTTGCACTCGACCATAATAAATAAGAATGGATAGGACTAAGTACTTAATGACAAGAATTCATCCTAGAGAATTCTATCGGACACATAGAGTACATATTAGAAAAGTAAGCCTGAACTTACCTCTGAAGGTTAATAGCTTCATTACTTGTTACGTTGTTCTATCTCGGTCAAGTTCCGAAAAGATTTGACTCGAAATTCCTCTCAAAATAAGAATCACCGATCTACTGTAATGTGTCTAGGCACATTAATTCCCTTTCAGTTTCTTAGTCTCCTTTAGTTGAAATAATCTTGATTCAAATGGTGTGAGTAATCATTGAAGATTTATCATGACCAGCCATTAATTGCTCAAACCATCATCATATTATATGCTTCTTGCGCCTTGAAATTTGGACCGAAAGATGGATTCTTGATCTAAAACGTGATTAAGCACTGAAACTAGCAATGCCCACAAGGATTGGACTAAGTGCTTTATTGATAAGTCACCTCTCAATGAAAAATACCATAGTCATGTCAAATTCACCATGCACAATACAACGTTTATTTTTTTATAATTTATGAAAGTGCGTTTTACCGAACTCATATACCTATGCTACTAACCCTTTTTTATTTCTCTTCCGGGCCTTGGCCCACCAACTCTTCCTCATTATTTATTGGGTTATACTTGGTGCATTTTACTACTTCAAAATAAAATAAAATTAATTCATACTATGAATATATTGACATATTCAAAAAATTTTGCTAAGATCATGTGGATTCTTCTATTTATTGGGACACCTAAATTACGTCATTAAGCTCGTTATTACTGTAATCGTAAATCTTGAGATTTATGGGGCTTTACACATAGAATATCTAACTGTGCATATCTGTTTATAAGACTCTACTGGAGTGCATAACATAATAAATATGGGACAAGAGCCCGTCATACCCTGAATGTACACAAAATAATCATACCAAGCTAGACTGCAACTCCAGAACAAATGGAGTGCTCCTGTGCAAACGCTGATAAGGCAGCCTAAGGGTCTGAACCGTCTCCGTGTCTACCTGCGGGTATGAACGCAGTGTCCACAAACAAAAGGACGTCAGTACGAATAATATACCGAGTATGTAAGGCATGAAGAACAAAATAATAAAGATATGAAAGTAGCATGAGATAAAGAGAAACAACCTGTACATCTGAGTGCCTCCTAAGGCGGATGACATGCATGCTTTTCTTTTAAAAAAATACTTTTATACATATATATATAAGCCACACTATGGGCTGGATCATCATCATTAAGCCACCTTTGGCCTATCATCATCATACCATACCCACTGCAGTGGTGTGCACAATAGGTGTCGTACCCGGCCGACTATAGCGCGGCTCGGTGTCATAAAATAGCTATATATATATATATATATATATATATATATATATATATATATATATATATATATATATATATATATATATATATATATATATATATATATGAAGCATGCATGAGAGCACAAAGAAGTGTTATGACTCTATCGGAGTGGCGTAAGGTCGGTATACCTCCGGTCACAACCCAACTGGAGGGCCGCGACGGGCAGCTGGTGCTAACCCACCCGGGCACCTCTTAACATACTTTCACATTTCAACTAAGTCAGCCACATGGATAAATCACACCCTTCATTCATCATCATTCTAATCTCATTGGGCGACAATTCATTTATATCAACATTAACAACCATGCCCAAATAAATGTACATAAGCCGAAGAGGCTTGACGAAATAATATCACAAAATATAGGCCGACAAGGCCAAACACATCTAACCATATACACATGTCTACAAGCCTCTAAGGAGAATACGTCATATCATATAGGCGGGACAAGACCCCGCCGTGCCCATAAATATGTACACAAAAGAATCTATACCAAAAGTCATAGCCCCGAATGAAATGGAGCTCCGCTTATGTAGTCCCCGAATAATGAGGCTATGGATCGAGTCCGTCTCCCCGGCCACCCCGCGGGCATGACGCATTCGTACAAACAAAAGGACGTCAGTATGAAGAATGTACTGAGTATGTAAAGCATGATCAATATCAATATGAACGCATAATAGACAACATATGAAATAACATAGGATGGGAGGTAACAGTATGATCATCATAGCACTTACTTTCTTTCCATAGGGACATTCCATTTCTATTGCGTATCCATGTTCATACATCCATATCCGTACTCATTTACCTTTCGTATTCATTTTCGTATTTGTATTCATATTTCCATTCATACTCATGTTTATATCATATACATAGCCTTTGCTTAGCATTTACATATACTTAACATATTCGTACTCATATTGATGTCATACACATAGCATTTATATAGCATACCCGACCACGAAGGCTCGGTGTTTCACATACCTGGCCCTACCAAGGCTCACATGTCATACATACCCGGCCCTACCAAGGCTCGGTGTTATCCGTACCCAATCGCAAAATGGTGCGCGCGCATCATATATATATAGATATATACATATTCACTATATTCTACCCGGCCATATAAGCTCGGGGTTTCATAATAGCCATACATAGGCACATATACATATAAACATCTTTAGCATTATTACTATCGTCGTTCATCACATCTATCCTTAAAGGATTACTCGTCATATAAGGAACTTAGTACAATCGTGTCATATCGAGAATCATAAGCTTAGTAGCTTTTAGAGATAGGATCATTGGAGAATATCGTAGGCTCATAGAAGGATAGATAATTGGCCAAAGAACCATGCCTTATGAAAGAAGGGTTAGCCTTATATACCTTTTCGTTCAACTATTCTATCACTTGCACGTTCTTCTTCAATGCTCACGTTTCTACTTTCATTAGAGTTATACTATCATTAGAAAATCGACGACTTAACATGCATGACCAAAGCTAAAGAAAATTGGACAGCATCACCTTTATTTATACGACTTCTTCTATATCATATAACAACTTCCAAACATCAATAATAACTTTTAGAACATCATCATAATAGCCTTTATTCAACTACATTATCCTTACTTCTCAATTCACTTCAATTCATCCATATCGTAGACATATCACACTATTACTCTCATCCATATACAATGTCGATTCCATGTTTTCAATATCATTTATAACATGATTATAATCATGACGTATCAAGAATCATAACCCAATCCAACATCTATTCAAAAGTGACACTATTCCCACATTCATGACCCATTTCTATATCCTTTTGTAATCCAAGTATTTCAACTTTCAAATACCTTAAACAACATGGAAATGCCATAAAACTTACCTTAGATGGTGTAGGAATGAGCCTCGGGTGAAAACACTTCACTTCAGCAAAACCCTAGTTTCACCTTCACTTGAATTTCTTGTAGTCTTCTAACCCTTGGAAGCTTTCTAACACATAAAACACTTGATTTTAGCCTTTTGATCTTTGTGTTCTTTTGGACTTGAGTGAAATATTCTTAGAGAAGGGTTTGAAGCTCTCAATTCTTGTAAAAGATGATAAATGAAGTAAAAGAACCCAAGGCATCTATTTATACATATACTAGAATTCAGCCCGTCGGGACTTCCACGGACACATACGGTTCGTGGAACATTTCACGGCTAGTATAAGTGGTCGTGGTTCACCACTGGGCAAACACCAACTCTGCTGGGTGTTATACGGACCCTTATACGGACCGTATAAGTCGGTCGCATAACCCCTGTCCCCTGAAATGATCTTCGTCGTTCGTTTGATCTCCAATCCTTATGGAACCTTCTTAACACTTGTTTAACACTTCATTAACAATCCAAGAGACGTTGTAACTCCTCTCCAAAACTTCATTAAGTCATCATTAATTCGATGCTAGTAAATCTTGCCCGACACACGACATATACCTTACTTTCCTTGACAACTTTCGTCTCCTACTTCAAATGTCTTTGAAATCTTATTTCGAATCATCAAATGCTATTTCTTACTTATCGAAACACCATATACTTCATGCTCTTCGTTAGTCTATTCACTGTGCATCAATGGAAATTTTTTTGAGGTGTAACATTCTTCCCCCCTTAAGAACATTCGTCCTCGAATGTTAAGCACTCGGGAATTCTACGAAAATTTTGCCAGAGTTTCCCCTATGATATGGCACTACCGTCCTGTCACAACAGCCCATAATAACAATGCCTCACAGGGCACAACATAATAGCAATAGAATTTGGCCACACACGACCCAAATGCATAAAAAAAAGAAAACATACGTACCTTATGATCTTGATGTCTCATCTTGGCCCTCTTCCGGGGGCTGAAATAAGTGCGGGTAATTTCATGATTTATTTCGCTTCCCATGTCATTTCTTCTCGATTATTGTTTCTCCAGAAAACCTTAACTGAGGCCACTTCTTTGTTTCTAAGCCTCCGTACTTGCCTATCTAATATGGCAATGGGTATTTCTTCATAAGTTAACTTTTCTGTCACTTGACATCATTTACTGGGACGATCCTAGTAAGATCTCCAACACATTTACGAAGCATCGAGACATGGAAAACTGGATGAACTGACTCCAAATCAGGAGGTAGATCTAATTCGTAGGCCACGTTGCCTACCTTGCGCACAATTTCATAAGGCCCAATGTACCGGGGACTTAACTTCCCCTTTTTGCCAAATCTCATAACGCACTTCATTGGCGACACTTTCAAGAATACCCAGTCTTTAACTTGGAACTCTAAGTCCCTTCGACGATTATCCGCATAGGACTTTTGACGACTTTGGGCTACTAACAACCGATCTTGTATAAGCTTAACCTTCTCTATGGCTTGTTGGACCAAGTCTGGCCCTATCAATTTAGTCTCTCCTACTTCAAACCACCCAATCGGGGATCTACACTTCCGCCTATAAAGCCTCATACGGTGCCATTTGGATGCTAGAATGATAACTATTATTGTAAGCAAACTCAATGAGTGGTAAGTGATCATCCCAATTACCTCCAAAATCTAACATACATGCCCGTAACATATCCTCAAGAGTCTGAATGGTACGTTCGAAACTCGTCCATCGCCCCGTGGATGAAATGTCGTGCTAAGGCTCACGTGAGTCCCCAAACCCTCTGGACGGACTTCCGAAATTAGTCATAAGCCGAGTTCCTCTCGTCCGAGATGATAGATACAACATGAAGTCACACTATCTCTTTAACATAGAGCTTTGCATAATCTTCTGCTATATACGTCGTTCTGACTGGTAAGAAATGAGCTGACTTAGTGAGTTTATCCACAATCACCCATATAGAATCATACTTACGTCGAGAACAGGGTAATCCTGTAATGAAGTCCATGTTAATTACTTCTCACTTCCAAGTTGGTATCTCTATAGCTTGCAACAATCCGCCCGGCTTTTGTTGCTCGATTTTTACTTGTTGATAATTGGGACATTGATCTACAAATTCTGCTATATCTTTCTTCATCCCATTCCACCAATATATAGACTTAAGATCATGATACATTTTCATTGCTCCGGGGTGGATAGAATAACGGGAACAATGAGCTTCTCTCAATATTTGGTGGCGTAAACCTGCCACATTAGGAACACATAATCTGCCTCGACATCAGAGAACTCCGTCTCCTGCAATCTCAAATGATGACTCCCCTTTCTGAGCTAGTGTATCTCTGTAATGGATCTTCGTATTGTCGCTCTTTCGCTTCCACTACTAGCGACGAAACTGCTGAATTCTGAATAGTAGTTCCCCTGCTACCTGAGTCCACTACTCGAACTCCTAGGCTAGCTAACAGTTGGAGCGCACGAGCCATTTCTCTTTTCTCTAGTTGTACATCACACAAACTTCCCATGGATCTATGGCTAAGAGCATTAGCCACAACATTTGCCTTTCCGGGGTTATACAGAATGTCAACATCATAATCTTTTAGCAATTCCAACCATCATCGTTGCCGCAAATTCAATTCTTTCTGCTTGAAGATATACTGAAGGCTCTTGTGATCTATGTAAATATCCACATGAACACCATATAAATAATGTCTCCATATCTTTAATGCATGAATCACTGCAGCCAATTCTAGATCATGAGTTGGATAATTCTTTTCATGTTTTCGTAATTGCCTTGAAGCATATGCAATCACCTTACTATGTTGCATCAATACACAGCCTAGCCCAATGCCTGAAGCATCACAATAAACAACATAGCCTTCCAATCCCTATGGAAGTGTTAGGACCTATGCCGAAGTCAATCTATCTTTTAGCTCTTGGAAGCTACGTTCACAAGCATCTGTCCATTGAAACTTGGCTGATTTCTGGGTCAGCTTTGTAAGTGGTGCAGAAATAGAAGAAAAACCCCCAACAAATCACCAATAATATCCTGCTAAGCCCAGAAAGCTACGAACCTCCGTAGGAGTTGTGGGCGTTGGCCAAGTCTTCACGGCCGCAATCTTTTGGCTGTCCACCTGAATACCATCGGTTGAAACAATGTGTCCCAGGAATGTCACTAAGTTCAACCAGAGCTCACACTTAGAAAATTTTGCAAACAACTCTCGAGTTTGAAGAACTCTATGGACAGTACGCAAATGATCCGCATGTTCCGCCTCGGATCTAGAATACACCAAGATATCGTCGATGAATACAATCACAAACAAATCTAGGAAGGGCCTAAACACCTCATTCATCAAATCCATAAATACTGCCGGTGCATTAGTTAGCCCAAATGATATTACCCGGAACTCAAAATGGCCATATCTTATTCTGAAGGCTATCTTAGGGATATCCTTCTCCCTAACTCTCACTTGATGGTACCCGGATCTCAAATCTATCTTTGAAAACCATTTGGCACCTTGCAATTGGTCAAACAAGTCATCGATCCTCGGAAGAGGATATTTATTCTTAATCGTCACCTTATTCAATTGCCGGTAGTCAATGCACATTCTCAAAGAGTCATCTTTCTTTCGAACAAACAATACGGGTGCTCCCCACAGGGATGAACTAGGCCTAATAGTGCCTTTCTCAAGCAAGTCTTTCAATTCCTCCTTCAGCTATTTCAATTCTGCAGGAGCCATTCTATAAGGAGGAATAGATATAGGCTTGGTGTCTGGCAACACATCAATAGAAAAATAGATCTCCCGCTCGGGAGGGAGGCCTGGAAGTTCTTCGGGGAACACATCCGAAAATTCATTCACTACGGGAACTGACTGAAGAGTCGGCGGTTCAGCTTCTACATCTTGAACCCGAACTAGATGATAAATGCAACCTTTTGTGATCATTTTCCTTGCCTTTAGATAGGAAATAAACCTACCCTTTGGTGACGCCGTATTCCCTTTCCATTCTGAAACTGGTTCTCCCAAAAATTGGGAGCGAACCATTTTCGTTCTACAATCGACATTGGCATAGCAAGAAGCCATCCAATCCATGCCCATAATAACATCAAAATCCACCATTTTTAAATCATGTAAGTCAACCATAGTACGATGGTCACAAATCACAACTATACAACTTCTATATACTCGACTAGCTATTACCGAGTCACCAACGGGTGTAGACATCTCAAAAGGTTTGATCAACTCCGGTTTGACTCTAAACCGACCCGCAATATATGGAGTAACATATGACAATATGGATCCCGGATCTATCAAAGCATATACATCATGAGAAAATACCGATAATATACCTGTGACAACATCGAGAAGACTCAAGATCATGGCGTCCAGCCAAAGCATAAATACGGTGCTGAGGACCGCTAGAACTGGGGACCCTCCCTCTGCCTCTACCATGGCCGACTGGCCCATGTGAACCTGGCCCAATAGGGCGTATAGATGCTGAAGATCCGGCTACTAACCCTGAAGGCTGGGTCCTACCTCTGCCACTGGCGAGGGCAATCACGCATAATAGGCCTGGTCGACCACGAATAGCAAACCTGCGAACCCAATGCGCGACCCCCCCAATGTAACTTCCCACACTGGGAACATCGTGGTACAGGTGGGCTCTCCTGACCCGAATCACCTCTGAACTGAGATTCCGAGAAGCTCTGACTCGACCCGAGATGAGTGGATCTATCAAATCTCTGGCCTGAAAACCGTGGAGGCACACTAATCATAAAATGGACTGAATGCCTCAAAAATTGCTATCTGTGCCTGCCTCTAGACTCACTCATCAGACCCGAAGATCTAGCCCTCTTGTTATGCCCTCTATCATGCTCACGCTCACTTCTTTGTTATTGTAGGTTTTCTTCTAAATTCTGAGCATGGGCTTGGATGCGTGAAATATCCATATTGTCCTGAAGGGACGCAGTCAAGCCCCGATCCATTAAATGTGACCCTAGGCCTTTTACAAATCGGTGTACTCGGTCACCCATATCCGCTACCATGGCCGAAGCATACCTAGCCAAAGAATTGAAGCGGAGACTACACTCTAGAGCACTCATGCTCCCTTTGCCTCAAATTCAAGAACTTGTCGGCTCTAGCTCACCGAACTTCTGAAGGCAAGTAATGTCGGAGAAATGCATCTACAAATTCTTGCCATACCGGAGGAGGTGCATTGGCTCCCCGTGAAGCCATCCAAACCGTGTACCAATATACCGCAACATCCCGTAATCTATAGGACACTAGATCAACCGATTCGGTGTTCGAAGCATGTATCAACAGAAGCATCCTCAACATACCATCAATAAAGTTCTAAGGGTCCTCATCCGGCTTTGACCCAAAGAATTTCGGAGGGTTCAAACTAATGAAGTCACGGGCCCTTGCACTAACAACCCTATCACCTTGCCCTGTACTTTGCCGCTGAGTCTGGGCAGCAACCAATTGAGTAAGAAAATGAATGGCCTCTTTTACATCATGGCCTGAAGCATCCGGTGAAGGAACCGGAGGTGCTGGAGCTGGGGCTGAGGCTCCCTCACGCTCCTCTAAAATAGGTACTGAACGGGAGGACTGAGATTGAGCCGCACTCTGGGACTCACTTTCCTCTACTACCGGTGGCGGTGCTCTTTCGGCCGCCCGCTTTTCTGCCACCGTCTTACCCTTTTGGGCTGCTGTAGCCTTTCTCTTTACAGGCATTTATGAAATACATAACACACGGTTAAGGAACAAGAAGTTCTTATATCACAGCTCTATCGCACGATTCTTATGGAGAAAGAAGGTCATTCATTCCTAGAATGCCCGCAGCTTCTTGTTTATAAGTGTGGCGCGCAACACACCCATAACCAAGACTCTACTGGACACGGCTCGTAGACACACCCTAGGACTGAACTGCTCTAATACTACTTTTGTCACGACCCAACCGGAGGGCCGTGACGGGCACCCGGTGCTAACCCACCTGGGCACATCTTAACATACTTTCACATTTCAACTAGGTGAGCCACATGGCTAAATCACACCTTTCATTCATCTTCATTCTAATCTCATTGGGCGACAATTCATTTATATCAACATTAACAATCATGCCCAAATAAATGTACATAAGCCGACGAGGCTTGACGAAATAATATCCTAAAATATAGGCCGACAAGGCCAAACACATCTAACCATATACACATGTCTACGAGCCTCTAAGGAGAATACGTCATATCATATAGGAGGGACAGGACCCCGCCGTGCCCATAAATATGTACACAAAAGAATCTATACCAAAAGCTGCAGCTCTGAATGAAATGGAGCTCCGCTATGTAGTCCCTGAATAATGAGGCTATGGATCGAGTCTGTCTCCCTGGCCACCTGCGGGCATGACGCAGCGTCCACAAACAAAAGGACGTCAGTACGAAGAATGTACTAAGTATGTAAAGCATGATCAATATCAATATGAACGCATAATAGACAACATATGAAATAACATAGGATGGGAGGTAACAGTATCATCATCATAGCACTTACTTGCTTTCCATAGGGACATTCCATTTCTATTGCGTATCCGTGTTCATATATCCATATCCGTACTCATTTACCTTTCATATTCATTTTCGTATTCGTATTCATATGTTATACCTCGCATTTCGTACATTGGAATATTCCGAGTCAATCACGGGAAGTTAAGGGCGAGGCCATTCTCCGGTTTTGCTTTAAGGCGTAAGTTGCTTGTAGACATTATTGGCATGGAGCATTAAGGGCAAACTTGGAATTTGAAAATTATTATTCATGACTTGTGGGAGAAGTCTTGTGGCCATCCAAGTTGGAGTGGACTATGGCCCACATGATGCAACATACATGTGATTAAAAAGATGACTAAGTGAGCAAATTCATCTTTTATTACTAAGGGAAAATTCTAGAAAATTGAAGAAAATTGGAGACAAAAAAAAAAAAAAAAAAGGAAGAGCACATGACCGGCCATGTGCATGGTCATGTGCTTCATATTTGTATATATATATAGAGGGATGACTAAAGAAGGCAAGTGTGCTTCATCATTTATTCCTCTAGAAAATTCAAGAAAAGAACAAGAAAGAAGGAGAGGGTGCATTCGGCCAAGGCTGGCCGAACTGCTGCCTTCAAAGTGGTCAAGAAAAATTGGTTTCTTCATGTTTTCTTACTAAGTTGAAGGTCCTCGTTAACGTGGGATAATTGTTGAAGCAAGAAAAACAATCCTCCTTGCAAGATAGTCCTAGCCGAATGGCAAAGGTGAAAGAACAAGGTATGATTCAATCTTATTTTTCACATGTTATGAATGGTTTGTGAGTGTTATGAAGTATGAAAATGAATGAAATTCATGAAAGTGTGGTGTTTGAAGTGTAGCCGTGGGAGTGTAGGTGTGGCCGTGTGATATGTGTGTGTTGAGTGAGTGATTAATGGATTGAATTTAGCATGTTTGTGTGTTGTTGTAATGTGTAGAAGATGAATGAATTCATGAGAATATAGATGTCGATGTTGGGCTGTGTAGGGGCTGGTTAGTATGCAAGAAATGAATTAATGTTATTGAATATTTTGGTCGTCGTCGTTATGAATTCTATGACGTAAAATGAAGGGTGATGATCCAAGTCGAAGTTAAAAACCGTGTGGGCTGATTTGAGAATGTAATGTGATTCTAATGTAGTTCTAATTTATAAAATAATGTTGTAGTGTATGGGATTGTTGGTGTAGTTATGAATTTGGAAAAGTAGAGAATATGTTATGAACGTTCCAAATGAAATGTATTGTGATTATTGGTTTGGTTGTTGTTGATATTAGCTAATATATAGGGGAGGTGCTGCCGAAATTTTCATGTAGTTCTTGAATTTATAAAAACATTTTTGTAGATCGCGAGAAGCCGAGTTGGATTAGTTTAGTATGTAAAGCTCACCTTTCTTTCTTTGGCATGTCTTAGTATGATTAGGCTATGATTGGTCCCCGAGTAACTCCACTCCGTCCGAGCATGTTCGTGATTCTTACTTGTTTCTTGATATCCATTTGTATAATGTAGTCAAATTATGGTTTCTATGCCTTTGTATGATTGAGTAGGAATATGCATAAAAGATTATGTTCATAAAAGAGTCGGAAACTACGAACGTCCGTATCTTTCACGTATGAGCATCGCTCCGAAACGCTCGTAGGAGGTTCCCTAAGGTATAACATCCCCGACATTCATAGGCGGGCCCGGACCGGTTTGGTACTTGCCCGTGGGCCCGCAAGACGTTCCGTTGTATAGTTCCAACAACTTGTTAATATAATTTAATATGATTAATAATCTGACTTCCGAATATGATTTCTCATTTATCTTTTAAGTTTGTAATAAAGATTCGTATATATATATGATTCCGATACGTGATTATGTTGCCTAAAGTTCTATTTGATAAGTCTCGGATAATGTCTGGAAGAGATTTGACTTAGTCAATGCCATCGGCTTGTAAATGATAATTTGTCTGGCTATTCCGTTAAGCCTGTGTAAATGTATGAAATGAGAATCCGTTTGCATATGATTTTGATACGTAACTCTGACTGCTAAATTATATTTGATATGTTCCGAATGATATTCGAAAGGAACCTGATTGGGCTATTGTTTGGCTTCTTGAATGATATTCTATTTTGATTACTCTGTTAAGTCTGTGTATATGTTTGGAGATGCGTATAGATCACCCGATTCGTTCGTGCATATGTTTGTTACTTCTTCGCCGAGTCCGGGCCGGTACTATCGTGCGCACAATCGAAGTATGATGAGCTTCCGAAGTATGATGAGCGACTATTATTATGGTGTTATGATGTGTCCGGTACGCCGAGCCCCTTTTGCCGGGTACCGTGGTTATGTGATATGATGTGTGACGGAGATACAGGAGATCTGAAAACTTCCGAAGTATGATGTGTTGTGGCGCCCAAGGCGGGAGGGCGACCACGTTCCGTCACGCGGGGACCCATTATGGGCCGCATAGGATGTATGATATGCTATTCATTTGATCGATGATATAATGATTTGATAATGTGAAAGTCTGACAATATGATGAGTCTGTTCTCGATGATGCAATAGTCGATAATGTGACGATCGACGATGTGAAAATACGATGCAATGATAATCGATGACATGATAATCGATGATAGGATACTGTTTATTCGGAGCCGGTGGTGGGGCAAACCCAGTGGCGAGGCAAAATTTTGCACTGGTTTAGGCGAATCCCACATCGGTTAATGTCAGCTATTATGAGATGTTCTATTTTTTTTTATATATATGTAAGACAGAAATGTTTTTCAAAAAGAAAGAAGAATAAGCTAAGCCTTCTGATATTCTGATTACTAAATCTGTTTTCTGTACTTCGCTTATGATTTCCAAATTAATATGGTTATGATATGTTTTGCTCACCGGCATATGTATATACAGGATAAGTGTTGCACAGGCAAGTTATGACTCTCCGGTTCCTATACTTGTTTTCTGTGGTTTTTCATTCCGGTTATGACTCTGTCAATGGATTTCCTGCTTTACATACACGGTACATATTCCGTACCGACCCCCTTTCTTCGAAGGGGGTCGTTTCATGCCGCGCGGTACACCGGGTGAGCTAAAGGTATTAGCAGAAGATGTTCCAGCGGGATTGGCAAGCTCCACTTGCTCCGGAGCGCTGCCGAGTCAGAGTTTGTTCGTGTTATGATATCCGAGTCATGTTAGAGACTTTGCGGACGGTCGTGTGCATAAGATGTCGATTGTGGGCGGCTCATAAGCCGCCGTTTTGTTATACGTGATATTACAGATTTTGTACGGTCGCAAGTTTTGTTTGATTTGAAACGATATAAAGTATGTTCGTTTTTCGTACAAATTTTATTATGTATTTATGATTTGGTCGAGGGCCCAACATGAATATGAGTATTATGATAGTCAGGGGGTTCGCTCGGCCCCTAGATAAGGGTCGGGTGCCCATCACACCCTATCGGAAATTGGGGTGTCACAAATTGATATCGAGCGGTTCGTCCTGGGGGTTGTCTCGCAAAGTCGTGTCCGGTAGAGTCCATTTATGGTGTGAAGCGCGCCACGTTTATAAACGAGGAGGCTACGGGGCATCTAGGATGGTTACTCTTCTTTGGCATCTTAGATCGTCTTTGTAGAGCCAAGTTATAGGAAATTCCCGACATTGACCTTTGAATTCGGCAGAGGAATGACGTTGACAGGCGGAAGCGACCAGCGGTATGGAAGGTTACAAAGCACGCAGGTAAGCAAAGATACGAAGGATATATGTCAAGTAAGGTATTGGCATACGATTGAAAGGCAAAGTTAAAAACTGAAAAGGAAGGTAAGCAAGAAAATATGATATGTGTAGTCGTGCTGAGCATATGAGGTAAATCTAATATCTTCGGACCTTTGTGAATATTGAGAGCCCCCGTGTGGCTATGATACGATACAATATGATGTGATATGTATATATGATGATGGCCCCGCGAGGCAACCTTGTTGGTATTTCTGCGTGTAGGTTTTGGAATAGTAAGAAATACGGAGAGAACTCTGCGAATTTTTACTTGAAATAATACGAGAATGAAATACAAGTTGGAAAATATTCTGAAAAAGTCGGGTTAATAGTAGCGATAAAGGTTGACTGAGCTGTAAAGTACGGCTGCCCTCTAGGAATAAGTTAACGGTGGAATGAGTGGTGAAATAGTAAATAAGACGTCGGTGGAAATATGGTAGTAAGGAAATTTGGAAGGACTTGTGCTACTAGGCGATGACTTTGAAAGGACTGGTAGGTTTGGATAAAGTGATATGATTAAGACGAGGGTACGGAGGAAAAAAAAAGAAGAGAATTGTGACGAATGGGAATGTGTTAATAAGACAGCTGCCCGGATGTGTCGTGAGGGCGTTTTGGGAATATGATAAAGTTCCGACGTACTCAATATTATGTGTAGAAGGTCGGGCGGTGAGAAAGACGCAGTCGAAAGCGTTAAAGCGTCGTATTCCATCAAAGTTCCAAAGTTAAGCGTCTTTGAAGTGAGGGAAATTTCAGGATGGGTGACTCCCTGGGAAGTTTTCTGAAAATCCTACAAATTCAGACGTAAGGAGCGAATAAGAAATCGGAGTAGTCCAAGAGAGATTGGAGTATGTGGAGCGGCCAGAAACCTTACAAGAGCACGTAGGACGGTGTGAATCAGGTCGGTGAAGAGAAGGAGTTAACGAAAAGAAAGGAATAAAAAGAAAGCGAGACAACAATATAGTAATAGGTTATGACGTGTAACTGAGGGCACGAGTGCCATAAGCGGAGGATTGTAAGGGACTAAGTTATAGAAAGACAAGAAACAAGGCAGAATGAATGCTGGGAAATGACTGGGATGATACGGATAAAATGTGAACGAACAGAGTACGTTCTGAAAATGAGAAAAGGACTATGTAAGAGTAGTGTGTTCTGAACGACACAGAGGGAGCATAAGAATTCTCGTGTGCAGAAAAGAAACAGGCATGAATGGATAATGGTATAAGCATACCCCTAAAGGGGGGAAGCGGGTAAGAGAAATGCAAGAGTGGGACAAGAACAGTTGATACGATAATGTGTTTGGTATGGGCATCTGGGCTACCAATGAGCCCCCCCCCCTTCACCGAAGTAAGTTAGGGAGATCGGAAAACCAACAATAAGTGTATAAGAGCCAGGATGGCGTTTGAGGTAGTGTGAGAAGTTTTGCAAAGACCTCAAATGACAGGACACTAGAAAAATGGAGGTGTATGAAGAAAAAGAGTATGACAAGAGATAGTATGAAGGACAGCAATAGCTATAAAAAGGGAGCTCCCCCGAGGCGCTAATGAGACCCCGTACGACTAGTTGAACATTCGAGGACGAATGTTCCAAAGGGGGGAAGGATGTTATACCTCGCATTTCGTACATTGGAATATTCCGAGTCAATCGCGGGAAGTTAAGGGCGAGGCCATTCTCCGGTTTTGCTTTAAGGCGTAAGTTGCTTGTAGACATTATTGGCATGGAGCATTAAGGGCAAACTTGGAATTTGAAAATTATTATTCATGACTTGTGGGAGAAGTCTTGTGGCCATCCAAGTTGGAGTGGACTATGGCCCACATGATGCAACATACATGTGATTAAAAAGATGACTAAGTGAGCAAATTCATCTTTTATTACTAAGGGAAAATTCTAGAAAATTGGAGACAAAAAAAAAAGAAAAGGAAGAGCACATGACCGGCCATGTGCATGGTCATGTGCTTCATATTTGTATATATATATAGAGGGATGACTAAAGAAGGTAAGTGTGCTTCATCATTTATTCCTCTAGAAAATTCAAGAAAAGAACAAGAAAGAAGGAGAGGGTGCATTCGGCCAAGGCTGGCCGAACTGCTGCCTTCAAAGTGGTCAAGAAAAATTGGTTTCTTCATGTTTTCTTACTAAGTTGAAGGTCCTCGTTAACGTGGGATAATTGTTGAAGCAAGAAAAACAATCCTCCTTGCAAGATAGGTCCTAGCCGAATGGCAAAGGTGAAGGAACAAGGTATGATTCAATCTTATTTTTCACATGTTATGAATGGTTTGTGAGTGTTATGAAGTATGAAAATGAATGAAATTCATGAAAGTGTGTTGTTTGAAGTGTAGCCGTGGGAGTGTAGGTGTGGCCGTGTGATATGTGTGTGTTGAGTGAGTGATTAATGGATTGAATTTAGCATGTTTGTGTGTTGTTGTAATGTGTAGAAGATGAATGAATTCATGAGAATATAGATGTCGATGTTGGGCCGTGTAGGGGCTGGTTGGTATGCAAGAAATGAATTAATGTTATTGAATATTTTGGTCGTCGTCGTTATGAATTCTATGATGTAAAATGAAGGGTGATGATCCAAGTCGAAGTTAAAAACCGTGTGGGCTGATTTGAGAATGTAATGTGATTCTAATGTAGTTCTTGAATTTATAAAAATAATGTTGTAGTGTATGGGATTGTTGGTGTAGTTATGAATTTGGAAAGTAGAGAATATGTTATGAACGTTCCAAATGAAGTTGGGAGGTTTCGGGTGCATTGTGTATTGCACGGGCTGTTTTGAAATATTATGCGACTTGCTTAGAATGCGTTATGAATTGATTATGGATGTCGTTATTATGATTATTGGTTTGGTTGTTGTTGATATTAGCCGAGTTGAATTCTCGGGGTTGGTGAATATATAGGGGAGGTCTTTGCCCCGAAATTTTCATAAAAGAAGTGACGGCTTGGAATTGGGTTCTTTAATGCTTATGGCTAATGTTGGGTGTCCAATGACATTTTTGTAGATCGCGAGAAGCCAAGACGTAAGCGTGGATTAGTTTAGAGGGCGGCCAAGGTATGTAAAGCTCACCTTTCTTTCTTTGGCATGTCTTAGTATGATTAGGCTATGATATGGTCCCCGAGGTAACTCCAGTCCGCGATCCGAGCATGTTCGTGATTCTTATTTGTTTCTTGATATCCATTTGTATAATTTATTCAAATTATGGTTTCTATGCCTTTGTATGATTGAATATGAATATGCATAAAAGATTATGTTCATAAAAGAGTCGGAAACTACGAACGTCCGTATCTTTCACATATGAGCTCGGATCGCTCCGAAACGCTCGTAGGAGGTTCCCTAAGGTATAACATCCCCGACATTCATAGGCGGGCCCGGACCGGTTTGGTACTTGCCCGTGGGCCCGCAAGACGTTCCGTTGTATAGTTCCAACAACTTGTTAATATAATTTAATATGATTGATAATCTGACTTCCGAATATGATTTCTCATTTATCTGTTAAGTTTGTAATAAAGATTCGTATATATATATATGATTCCGATACGTGATTATGATGCCTAAAGTTCCATTTAATAAGTCTCGGATAATGTCTGGAAGAGATTTGACTTAGTCAATGCCATCGGCTTGTAAATGATAATTTGTCTGGCTATTCCGTTAAGTCTGTGTAAATGTATGAAATGAGAATCCGTTTGCATATGATTTTGATACGTAACTCTGACTGCTAAATTATATTTGATATGTTCCGAATGATATTCGAAAGGAACCTGATTGGGCTATTGTTTGGCTTCTTGAATGATAGTCTGTTTTGATTACTCTGTTAAGTCTGTGTATATGTTTGGAGATGCGTATAGATCACCCGATTCTGTTCGTGCATATGTTTGTTACTTCCTTCGCCGAGTCCCGGGCCGGTACTATCGTGCGCACAATGCGAAGTATGATGAGCTTCCGAAGTATGATGAGCGACTATTATTATGGTGTTATGATGTGTCCGCACGCCGAGCCCCTTTTGGCCGGTACCGTGGTTATGTGATATGATGTGTGACGGAGATGCGAGATCCGAAAACTTCCGAAGTATGATGTGTTGTGGCGCCCAAGGCAGGAGGGGCGACCACGTTCCGTCCGCCGGGACCCATTATGGGCCGCATAGGATGTATGATATGCTATTCTGTTTGATCTGATGATATAATGATTTGATAATGTGAAAATCTGACAATATAATGAGTCTGTTCTGATGATGCAATAGTCTGATAATGTGACGATCTGACGATGTGAAAATCTGATGCAATGATAATCTGATGACATGATAATCTGATGATACGATCTGTTTATTCCGGAGCCGGTGGTGGGGCAAACCCAGTGGCGAGGCAAAATTCCGCACTGGTTTAGGCGAATCCCACATCGGTTAATGTCAGCTATTATGAGATGTTCTATTTTTTTTTATATATATGTAAGACAAAAATGTTTTTCAAAAAGAAAGAAGAATAAGCTAAGCCTTCTGATATTCTGACTACTAAATCTGTTTTATGTACTTCGCTTATGATTTCCAAATTAATATGGTTATGATATGTTTTGCTCACCGATATGTATATACGGATAAGTGTTGCACGTGCAAGTTATGACTCTCCGGTTCTATACTTGTTTTCTTCGTGGTTTTTCATTCCGGTTGACTCGTCAATGGATTTCCTGCTTTACATACTCGGTACATATTTCATACGACCCCTTTCTTCGGGGGCTGCGTTTCATGCCGCGTGTGTACACCTGTGTGAGCTAAAGGTATTAAGATGTTCCAGCGGGATTGGCAAGCTCCACTTGCTCCGGAGCGCTGCCGAGTCAGAGTTTGTTCGTGTTATGATATCCGAGTCATGTTAGAGACTTTGCAGACAGAGTCGTGTGCATAAGATGTCAGTTGTGGGCGGCTCTATAAGCCGTCGTTTTGTTATACGTGATATTAAATTTTGTACGGTCGCAAGTTTTGTTTGATTTGAAACGATATAAAGTATGTTCGTTTTTCGTACAAATTTTATTATGTATTTATGATTTGGTCGAGGGCCCAACATGAATATGAGTATTATGATAGTCAGGGGGTTCGCTCGGCCCTAGATAAGGGTCGGGTGCCCATCACACCCTATCGGAAATTGGGGTGTGACATCATATCTCCATTCATAATCATGTCTATATCATATACATAGCCTTTACTTAGCATTTACATATACTTAACATATTCGTACTCATATTGATGTCATACACATAGCATTTATATAGCATACCCGACAACGAAGGCTCGGTGTTTCACATACCTGGCCCTACCAAGGTTCAGTGTCATACATACCTGTCCCTACCAAGGCTCAGGGTTATCCGTACCCAACTGCAAAGTGCGCGCGCGCATCATCATATATATATATACATATTCACTATTTCTACCCGGCCATGTATAGCTCGGGTTTCATAATAGCCATACATAGGCACACATATACATAGCCATACATAGGCACATATACATATAAACATCTTTAGCATTATTACTATCGTCGTTCATCATATCTATCCTTAAAGGATTACTCGTCATATAAGGAACTTAGTACAATCGTGTCATTTCGAGAATCATAAGCTTAGTAGCTTTTAGAGATAGGATCATTGGAGAATATCGTAGGCTCATAGAAGGATAGATAATTGGCCAAGAACCATGCCTTATGAAAGAAGGGTTAACCTTACATACCTTTCCGTGCAACTATTCTATCACTTGTACGTTCTTCTTCAATGCTCACGTTCTACCTTCATTAGAGTTATACTATCATTAGGAAATCGATGATTTAACATACATGACCAAAGCTAAAGAAAATTGGACAGCATCTCCTTTATTTATACGACTTCCTCCATATCATATATCAACTCCCAAACATCAATAATAACTTTCACAATATCATCACAATAGCCTTTATTCAACTACATTATCCTTACTTCTCAATTCACTTCAATTCATCCATATCATAGGCATATCACACTATTACGCTCATCCATATACACAATGTCGATTCCATGTTTTCAATATCATTTATAACATGATTATAATCTTAACGTATCAAGAATCATAACTCAATCCAAACATCTATTCAAAAGTGACATTATTCCCATATTCATGACCCATTTCTATATCCTTTTGCAATCCAAGTGTTTCCACTTTCAAATACCTTAAACAACATGGAAATGCCATAAAAATTACCTTATATGGTGTAGGAATGAACCTCGGGTGCAAACACCTCACTTGAGCAAAACCCTAGTTTCACCTTCACTTGCATTTCTTGTAGTCTTCTAACCCTTGGAAGCTTTCTAACACATAAACACTTGATTTTAGCCATTTGATCTTTGTGTTCTTTTGGACTTGAGGAAATATGCTTAGAGAAGGGTTTTAAGCTCTCAATACTTGTAAAAAAGATGATAAATGAAGTAAAAGAACCCAAGGCATCTATTTATACATATACTAGAATTCAGCCCGTCGGGACTTCCACGGACACTTATACGATCCGTGGAACATTTCACGACCATTATAAGTGGTTGTGGTTCACCACTGGGCAGACACCAACTCTGCTGGGTGTTATACGGACCCTTATATGGACCGTATAACATTATACGGACCGTATAAGTCGGTCGTATAACCCCTGTCCCCTGAAATGATCTCCGTCGTTCGTTTGATCTCCAATCCTTATGGAACCTTCTTAACACTTGTTTAGCACTTCATTAACAATCCAAGGGACATTGTGACTCTTCTCAAAAACTTCATTAAGTCATCATTAATTCGATGCTCGTAAATCTTGCCCGACACACGACATATACCTTACTTTCCTTAACAACTTTCGTCTCCTACTTCAAATGTCTTTGAAATCTTATTTAGAATCATCAAATGCTATTTCTTTCTTATCGAAACACCATATACTTCGTGCTCTTCGTTAGTCTATTCACTGTGCATCAATGAAAAAATTTTCGAGGTGTAACACCTCCAATTACCATTATGGAACTATCGTCGCCGACATTTCTCACTTTAGAAGGATCAATGACCATAAGATGAGATCAAAAACCATAAACAAGATCAATAATCATGAGACAAGATCAATAATGTCATAAGAACATCAAGAATAAGTTTAATATATCTAAAGAGGAGTCGTTATGGATATCATTCGTATATGTTCGCATCAATATGATGATGCCGAATGAAAGAAAGGGACAGCCTTAACATACCTCGTTCTACTTAACCACTCAACGTCTATCCTCCCAAGCTTGCAAATCTACATTCAAGATGATTCATACTAAGGTTAAGTCATTGAAACACTCATAAGGTCAAGTTAAACTAGTAGGTGAGCTAACGAAAATTGGGCAACATTTCCCCTATATCATATACTTCCTCTCAACTCCAAAACAACTCCAAAACATCAATAACAACATTAACAATACCGTATCCAAGAGATCATATTCAAATTATACTTGTACAATTCCCAAAAATTCCTTTCAAAATCAGTCCATAACAACAACTTCAACACAACACCTTATGACCTTTTTCTCCATAACTATTTTCACTTTTAAGTCTTGCTAAACCTTCAAATCAACTCAACATAAAAATATAGTGAAAAACATACCTTATAACTCAAGAACTCCACTCACACAACTTGCTTAAGATCAAATTCACCGCAACATCTAGTAGAAGCAAGAACAATGACCTTCCATGAACTAGCTTAGGGTATTAAAGCTGATTCTCTTGAAATGAGTTGGGATTATTAAAGATGGTTGAGAGAGCTTGGAGGGGCACTAGGGATTTGTTTTGGTGAAAAAAAAAAGCCCCAAGTCGTGGGACTTAATTTATAACAAAAGGAAAAAATTTCCACAGCCTCAATTTCACGGACTGTGAATTATTTCGCTGGCTGTGAAACCACTCCAGTTACTTCCCACCATCTCCACAAATTCACAATGGTTTCTTCCTCCTTACCACGGCACTGGAATATTCCATAGACCGTGAAACCAATAAGAATCGCCTCCTTCCGATTTTCCTCGACGAAACATATTCTTTCCGATTCGTTTGACGTCTAACCATCATACTCTTTTAAAAACATGTTTAATAACTTATACATCTCTTAAAAACACCCATAGACCTCATACTTCCCAAATGATTTCCAATACGAACCAACAACAACGGACTTAAAACGAAACTTTAACGTACGCGAAAGAGGAGATGTAACACCTCAAATCCAAACAATAAAAAATAATATGTCCAGCACACAACAACTATATATACATCATTTCCCAACCTTACATCTATTATAAAATGTCACAAAACAGTCCAAAAACTCCACAATAGCAACATAAGCAACTTTCAAGTATCTTTTGGCTTCTTCTTTCTCCAAATCACTTAACTATACCTAGATACACTTAAGCACAAGCAAAGGAAGATTAAAATTACCTAGAATAGCAAGAACAATTCTTTATCATGACCTCCCTTCACTTGAAGTAACCCCCAACATCAACACAACATCATATAAGCATCATATTGTGGCTTTACAACACTTTTAGGTTTGTTTGGAGTTGATTCCTTTGAGATAAGTTCTTGGACTATTGAGAGGGGTTAGGGAACTCTTACCGCAGTGTGAGAACTAAGTTGGGTCAAAAATGACCCGAAAATGAAGCCTTCAACGTGTTTATAATTTCCAAGGTCGGCCATCACCTCACTTTTTGACGGCCACCATCGATGGACCGTGAATGGTTTCACGGTCTCGTCAATTGTGACCGTAAAACCACCTCCTCCAAACTAGTCTATCGGATCCGTGTTACGGTGCAGGAGCCACTAATTGATGGGCCGTCCGTCAATTAGACCTTAAAATTGACTTTTTCGACGAACTTGTTTTCTTTGCGTTGTTTAACCCCAAAACCTTACGGTACATGCTTAATACTTGTTTACAACCTTTGTTAACCATATAGGGGTTCTATGGCCTCTACGGGCTTACACTAGTTTACGTACGACACAAACGACGTGAAAAATACGAGGTGTAACAATAAAGTTAATGAATAAATAAGTAATAATTTCTATTTTTGTTGTTTTTGCTGGGAAAAAAATAAAATAATTTGTATGTTTTATGACAAAAGTTAGTATGTTGGGTTTCACCCGTCCAATTGGAATATGATAAGTAATAAATAATAATTAAAAATTATACTTGATCATGCCTCAATTGTCATTTTAAAAAGAAAAAGAGAAAAAATCAAAATAATAAACAAAAAAAATCAAAATATTTAATTATATATCAATTAAAAATAATTACGAAAAAAAGAGTATATTAGTTTTAAGGGCAAAAGGTAACCGAAAAGTTAACGGTGAGTATTTTTGGCAAAATAGGTAGATGAAAGCTATATATATTCCTTTTGAGATAGTTTAGGCATTTTTGGCCTTTTACGTAAAATGATTTATTTTTTTTTTTGGGTTCAAAACAGAAACTTTATTGCCTTTGGTCAAAGAAACATCATGAAAAGAGGGAGAGCCCGGCTCTTCTGAACAATTTGATAACTTGCTAGTCGAGGTATATGATCTTGTTCTAATACAGTAAGCAAGTACCACAAAAAAAAAAAAAAAAAAAAAAAACAACCAAAAAAGGTTGGGGAGCATGGTATCATTAGGAGCGGGTCAAAAACTAGAAGGCCTTTCTTTTTCTTCCTAATACGAAAGGCCGCAAATTGCCATCTATCCATATTAAGGATGCCTTTTACAGTTCTTAGTAAGGAGTTAAAATTAGTGTATATACAAATGTCATCCTGTCTGTGGCTCAGGGATGCCATCTTATCCGCGACTTGATTCGCTTCTCGGTAGCAATGCTTAGTGAAGATGTCATTCCTTTCAATTAGTGACGTTTGATCTCTTGGACAATATTATCTATTATCTAAGGAGTGGAACAAGCATCACTGATGCAATTATGAAGTAGTAGCGAATCAGTCTCTGCCACGATCAGAGTGTAACCTCTTTAGATGCACCACTTCAGTCCAAAAAGAAATTCGTGTACCTTCCGCCAGACATCGGTTTCTTGTCCTAGCGCCAGAATAAGCTATTATGAATCCTCGCCATAGTGTCACGACCCAACCCCCGCGGGCCGCGACCGGTGTCCTAACCGGGCACCCATACGTACCTACCCGACAGAGTTGGCGTACCAACCAGTTAATCCAGATTAGACATACACGATTCATCTGATATAGAATACATCAAGCATCAAAGTATATACATATATGGACCTATACATAAGCCGTTAAGACCATCGCCCAGCGGCGTTACTCATGTCGCAACCTCATACATACCTACTCGAACAAGGATAACCCACAACCCACATACATGTCTCTGAGGGCCTCTAACGGACATAACAATCATATGATGGGACGGGGCCCCGCCGTACCCCGATGACCATATATACGAAAATGCGCAGAAGGTATATAAAAAATACAAGCTCACGGACCCATCAGAGCACTCCCAAGTAGCGGAACAAGTGTCCCTAGCGTGCGGCGTATCACAAGGTGCGTTTGTACCGCGGGATGAACCGACCCCCGAAGGGGGGGACGGAAAATCAGTATGTAAAACGGAAATGAAACCCAAAACAATCATAGTCGAACGGGGGACGAAAAAGTAAACCGAACCACCCACCAATGGG
>NW_026713651.1:0-26400 GCF_029784015.1 Lycium ferocissimum | reverse complement strand
TCATAACAAGATTCAAACCCAAAATAATGCATGATCAAAGACAAACAATAACCAGACTAGGTAGCTTTATAACACGACTTCAAATTTCCCAACTAATGCATGATCCAAAGAAGACAAACAATAACCAGACTAGGTCCCTTCATAACAAGACTTCAAAAAAACTTCCTAACTAATACGTGGTTGAGACAGATTATTCAGCACCAGACCAGACACTTCATTTTAATAGGCCTTTAGGCCTTTTTTCAAGAACTATCAAACCAAGACACATCTTCAAATGGACACAACCAAGAATGTAAGGCAACCAAATCAATCAAAGGCCCTATAACTTCAAACCAACCCATTAAAGCCTATTATATGGGACATATAGGACTAGACACACCATGACACTTAACAGACCTCCTTTGACTCCAATTCAAAGCACAGGACTTATAATACACATCAAGCAAACATATTAACTTAAACTACATCCCAGATCCCCCATATAAAACACTTAGCGGTGTTTGAACAAATATGATAGGACAGAAATCTAAATACTCTTGATCTCAATTAAGCAAGTAGGATCTAAATAGAAAATCTAAATGGAAATGTCATGTGCCGCGTATTTACGTCACATTTAATGCTTTCAATGGCGGTTTTTACTTGTGTTTTAAGCAAGCTTCGTGTTATTTTTACATGTTTTTATTATGTTTAAGGTAATACGAAGTCCCTAGAGCCTAAGTGTGGAAAACAAGCGAAAAAGAGGAAAAAGAGTTGATTACTAAAACAACTGGAGATTCTGGAAATTTTTGGAAATTAAGCCTGCGCATTTGCGTAGGTAGGGCACGCGATCATGCCCACGCACGTCAGTGACTCTACGCGTTCGCGCGAGTGTGTCACGCGATCGTGCTGAAGAAGAGAAGTGGTGCTGACGTCATCCACATTTTTGCACTGCCACATGGCACGTTCGCGCTGAAGGTCTTCAGGCCCAGTCCGAGTATAACTTGGATTTTGATATTTTTTTCTATTCCAGTTCATTTAAAAGTCAACTGGGAGCATTGTAAAATTATCTTTTGGCAAAAAGCACACGTTTGGAGGCTAGGGTTCCTACGTATATTTTCTTTCTTTTATTTGAACCTTTTTCATGGGAATTTGTTGGTGACAATTGAGATTGAAACTCTTGTTGTGCTTATTTATTGATCGACATTATTTTTAATCAAGTAGTTATTGTTATTTTAATTATTCTTGTTCTTCAAAATTTCTGGGAGTAGCTAACCCTAGACTTGCCCATTTACATTGTTTGAAACTCTGGAAGAGGAAGAATGGGGTCGAGATAGAATAATTAATACGAATTGGGGCGTTAACCCCCATCTAATGGAAATTGACCTAGGAATAGGCAATACCACTTGTAGCCATAGTCGGTTGTTCTTAATGCTCCTAATTGCTTTAGGGATATTCAATTAGGTAGTCTAGTTAATCTTCGAGAAAAGTTAATTTAGAGTCATTATCCGAGGCTAATTAACATAATATTATCATTACCTGTAATTCGTGAAATATAATGGATCGTTACTTGAGAAGTAGTTTCCTTTATTCCATTCTTGTGGCCATTGATCAATATACTTGCTTTCTAGATTAGATCTAATATTTTCCTATTTTATCAAAATCATATCTAAAACCACCATTGATGCGTTCGGCCTAGCTTAAAGTATAATTCCTAATCTGCTTAAACACCTACATGTTGTTCTCTGTGGGATTCGACTCCAACCTTGTTGGGTTACTTTATTGGACAACGTCCGCGTTATGCCATAAAAGGTGTAATTTGAGTGTATCAAATTTTGGCGCCGTTGCAGGGGAACAATTGGCGTATTTTGGCTAATTTAGGAAATAAGCTAACTTGCTTTGGACTTAACCTGTGAATATTTGTATAGTTGTTGTCTGTGTTTTATTTTATTTTTAAAGAAGAAAAAAGGCATCTTTCCATGAAAACTTGTTTAGTAGTGATCTTTATTGTGAGCATGGCCAAATCAAAGAGTTCAAACTCATACGGAGTGCCTCCCGTTGTGCGAGGGTAATGAAAATCAAAAGCCTTGGAAGAATACTTGGAAACTAGTCTCCACCTTGGTTTGATGAAAGAAGAAGAAAATCCACCATGGGCATTCGATCCGCATCGAGATTTAGTATGAACTCTCCAATGCTCAAGTTGAAAAAGTAATCCCTTAGTCGGGTTCACTATGAAGATGAGTTTATTGGGGATGCCAAAGAAAAAAATAAATCGGAGTCAACCCTTGTTCTGAAAAATATGGTTGTTGTTGACTCCAATCCGGGGGAAGAAGAGGATGTCGTAATTCAAGAAGTTCAACTGCCATATATTTTGCTATTTGAAAGCTCAAGACGGCAAAACGACATTCCTTACTTGAAAGTCAAGAAGTGTAAGATGAAAAATATTATGCTTGGCTTGTTCATCTACTTACCATCCCCCACCGCTCGTGGTCGCAAACTTGAATCCAAGTTGGGTGCCCGATTCATAAGCTCCAAATGCTGAGAAAAGTGATAAAGTTGGTAACCATCGTGCCGTGACATTAAATCAAGGGCTTGGTAGGAGGCAACCCATCGTTTATAAATTTTTAGAATATTTTATTTTATTATTTTTGACTAACCTACAGAGTTTCAGAATTTTAGGAGCTAATTTGAGCAGGGCAAAAATTTTCATATCGTACTCCTAAAAACTGCAATCTGGAAAAAGGGGGTCTCAAATACTTCTCAGGTGAATGCACTGAACCAAAAAAAAAAAAATTGGTCAGCACGAACGCGCCAATGCGAAGGCCCCAGGTAAGTAAAGGGTTAAAAACAAGCAAATGGGGTATCAAAAAAAAAAAAAAAAGAAGCAAATGGGGTATCAAATACTTGTGATTCTCTCATTCTCTTGTTCATAGGGTTGTTTTTATCATCTTTTGTGTTAGAAATTGTGAAAGAATTTTTTTACTTTCACTTGTTTAAGCATTAAAATTTGATGAAATTGTCAAATTTCTTGTCATGAAAATTGTTGTTAGTTGCTGAGTGATGTGAGTTGAGAGTTGGGTGTTGATTTGTTGCAAATGTTGGGGCAAAATACGTGATTAATATCATGAAATCGAAGCCCCAAAATCATGCCCATGACCTGTTTGTAAAAATGCCTTCTGAAATTCTGGACTGACACTCACTCAGTACGATCTCACTGGCCCTCAGCGCGAATGCGCAGTAAGAAAAAGTAAACTAGCACGATCGTGCCCCTATATTACCCGAACGCGCTTTAGGAAAATATGCAATGCAAAACCAGAATGCTCGCATAGAGTTGCTTGAAACTTTTGTGACCCAATTCTTTGGCCTAATTACCTCATTATACATTGTTTTAGGTATCCATACTTATGTTCAACATATGTGTTCATTTTGTAGGTACTTAAGCTTGAAAAATGGCTACAACGTCCAATGTCACCCAAGTTCCCCAGATTGAATACTACGATGCCATCACCTTTCAGTCAGCAAAATGTTCTAAGCTCTATGATAGACTGCTGGGAAAGAGCTTCATCGAAGAAAAGGGCATCGTAATGGAAAATTTGGAAGAAAAAATGCCCGAGTTCTATGAAAAGCTGGTAACAAGCGGATGGATACGCTTTGCAGATGACCGATTAAGGCAAATTATACACTTGTGAGGGAATTCCATGAAAATGTTGCAGAGGCTGCCATTATAGATCGGGTGATTGTCAAAGTGAGAGGCGTGGATGTCCTGTGCAATGCTTCCCGAATCAATACCTACTACGATCTGCAGGATGGTGATAACAAAGAAGATGGCACAGAGGTACGAACAAATGCAGCAACAATGGTTTGTGACCCATCTTCACGGTGGGGAGCAACCAAAGTGGTTGACTACCATGCAAAGGAAGATTGACTCCACAGAGTTCACGGCTATGGCCAAAACTTGGCTAGATATTGTGACATCCAGGGTATGGCCTTCTAAACATGATTCAGAGGTGCCCGTTGAGAGTGCTAAACTAATTTGTGTTGTGATAGAAAGGTTGCCTGTGGATGTGGGGAGACTTATTATGCAAGAAATACGGGAAGTGGTGCTTGAAAGGAATAAGAGTCTATTCTTCTCGTCATTGATCACCTATTTGTGCTTATGTGATGGGGTGCCCACGAGGCCAGGTGACAAAGAAAAGGGTCCCGATGGGCCGATTCATCCATTGAAGAAGAGAGTGCCCGGTAATGTGCAGAAGAAAAGGAAGATTGACATAGCAGCCCCGTCATTTGGGTAGTTCACCTCTACTGCATCGGATTTGACTTCCACCCCTTCTACTGATGGGGCACCTGCTCCTACTCCATCTATATCACCCTTGCCGCCACTGCAAGAGGCTGCCAGACCTTTCCATTATATCTCCGCCCACGTCCATAGGGTGGACACTCGGATTCAGCAGCTAGTGGCTGGTCTCCCATCTGGAGTGGGCACATCTACAGCTCCTTCTGGATCTAGTGGTCCGACATTAACAAGTGTAATGGAGGAGCTGAAGCATATAAAGGAAAAAGAGGGTAAGATGGAGAGGCAGCAGGAAAAGGCAAGAGAGCACGCCAAAAAGCAGAGCAAGTTTTTGAACAAGATGATGAGCATTCTGAGAGGTGTATGTGCAGCACAGAATAAGGAGGATAATGAGGAAGATTTGGTCTTGCCAGAGCCCAATAGCTTTAGCTCCGAGGGTGAGCAGAGATGACTCCAACACTCGCCAGTGGTGTATGCCTAAATTTTTTTTTTTTTTTGTATGATTATGTAACGTAGTGGGGACACTACAAAATTTTTTTTAGTTGGGGGGCGGGCTATCTGGTATTGTTGTATTGTAACTATGTGTTTACGAACCCCCGCTTTTCTTGCCGCAGTTCTTTTCCTGAGGGGTTTTATTTTGTTGAAACTGGCATGTTTAGGTTATTGCTTACGTTGAGTAGAGTAGTTTTCACTGATTTGGTATTGTTCTGTAACTGTGGTTTGTTAGAAATTTTGGACTCCTCAAAAATTTTGAAAAATGCATACTTAGAACTAGCTATCGTCGACATGACTTGAATCTTTGTATGACATTATTATATTATTGGGTATTGTGCACCTAATGAATATTTAGAGGTCACAATTGTATATGATCGTCCTTACGCTAATGTGTGTGAGCTGTTAGCTTTGTTCTATTTATGCATGTATAATGTAGAACTTGCCCTATTAGTCATGTTCGAATCCGATAGTTGGTTGGGTCAGAGAAACTTAGGCTTTCTTTGAAATAGATGTTGAAAACATAAGTCGGGTGTGTTAGAGTTTGCTAGGTGGGATCCGATGTGGTGGTTGCATATATATATATAATAAAAATAAAAATTAGAAAAATGTAACACAAAAAGAATTGTAAGGGAATAAAACCACATCAAGGTCGAAAACTTGAAAGAAAATGAGGCAAATTAAGGTGAGGAGATGTTGCAGTTGTTCAAGGAGGGTTAGTCACTAATATCCAAAAAGTATCCTACCCATCCCTGAACCTACATTACAAGCCAGAAATAAGTCCTAATGTGATCACAACTGAATGAACCTAAGATGAAAACATAGAAAATAAGGGCAAACTTATGGTATTTGCATGTGTAGATATGAACTTCTTTGTGAGTGTGAGAGTTCTTCTCTTCTCTTTGATCTTCGTCCCATTATTATTGTATATATGTGTGTTGGGACATTCTTTGGTCGATGTGAGGGCATAAGGATGAGAATTGATCAAAATGAAGTGACCACTGAAAGTAGCGCTTGTGTGCATCATAATATGTCCAATAATGTAATGTCATGCATTGAAGCATCATTGTTAGTCGTAGCATTCTTGAGTTGTGCATATTGTTTGAAAATAAAAAAATGGGGTGGTCCTTGGAAGAAGAAAAAAAACGTGCCTGGCGATAGTTCAGAGTCAAAACCAATATAGACATTATTACTCTGTGATATCTAGGCCGAAGATTGAGCTGTTGTGTTGTATGGCTTGCTTGAGGAAAAGAAAAGACTTTAAGTTGAGGGTGTTGATGCGTCGCGTATTTATGTCACATTTAATGCTTTCAATGGCGGTTTTTACTTTTGTTTCAAGTAAGTTTGTGCTATTTTTACTTGTTTTTATTATGTTTCAGGTAATACGAGGTCCCTAGAGCCTAAGTGTGGAAAACAATAGAAAAAGAGAAAAAAGAGTTGATTATTAAAACAACTGGAGATTCCAAAAAATTTGGTTGGAAATTAATCCTGCGCGTTCGCGTAGGTAGGCCACCTGATCACGCCCGCGTCAGTGACTCTACGCATTCCCGCGAGTGTGTCATGCGATCGCTGAAGAAGAGAAGTGGTGCTAATGTCATCTGCGCATTCGCGCCGCCACATGGCGCATTCGCACCGATACGTGGCATGTTCGAGCCGAAGGTCTTCGTGCCCAATCTTAGTAGAACTTGGATTTTGATGATTTTTCTATTCCAGCTCATTTAAAAGCCAACCGGGGAGCATTGTAAAATTATCTTTTTGCAAAAAACGCAAGCTTGGAGGCGAGGGTTCCTACGTATATTTTCTTTATTTTATTTGAACCTTGTTTATGGGAATTTCTTGATCACAATTGAGATTGAAACTCTTGTTGTTATTTTAATTATTCTTATTCTTTAACGTTTCTCAAGGGAGTAGCTAACTCTAGGACTTGCCTGTTTAATTTGTTTGAAACTCGGAAGAGGAAGAACGGGGTTGGAATAGAATAATTAACATGAATTTAGGACGTTAACCCCCGTCTAATGGAAATTGACTTAGGAATAGGCGATACCACTTATAGCCATAGTCGGGTGTTCTTAATGCTCCTAATTACTTTAGGGATATTCAATTGTAACGACCCGTTTGGTCATTATAGTTCTTTTGGCACTTTCACCCGCTCTCGAGCATTGATTAGCTCCCTTTTGACTCGAGGAGAATGTTGACATGCTTCTCGAGGTGTCTAGACTGAATTCGGGTGACTTCGGTGAAAATATAGGCTAAAAGTGAAAATGGTTGACCCGAAGTTGACTTTTGAGCAAACGGACCTTTTCAGGAATTCCGTTAATTCCGAGAGGTTTGGAAAGTCGTTTAAAATTTGTGTGGGCATTTCGTTCAGTTCCCAATGGATTCGGATGCATTTTGGGACATTGGATGGGAAATGGGAATTAAGGCATTAGTGGTTGACTCGGTCGACGAGACCTCCGTTGGGAATTCTGAGGCCATAGGCGCGTTCATAACGCGTTTTTATTTGGCACTAGGTATCTAGTATGTGAGCAAATGGCCTCGGGAGTTAGTTGAAAAGTCAGATCGAAGGAAAATATTAGGTCAAGTTTTTGGTGTCTGGTGCCCGCTTTGGCGGTACCAAAGACGGGCAGCGCGGGCACCGCCGGGCCGGGTAGCCTTACCACCGAAGCGGTCCCACCCATTTGGCTTGACCGCCGGCGGCCGGGCCATCGGGGCGACGCCGCTGGGGCGGTCCAGTTACCGCTACAGCGGTGACGGGTGGTGACTGTTCATTTAATGAGTCTTAGACCCTCATTATTTCATATCTCGATATTGGGGCTTGGGAAAGCTGTTCTTGGAGACAAATTGAAGGAAATCTTAGAGGTGGAACCTTGTCTAATCCTTTATTTCTCTTTAATCACAATCATCTCATACTTTCCCCTTCCCTTTCCAATCCCTTAGAAATGGAATTTGAAGGAGGGTTTTGAGAGATTTTTCTTTAAGATTGTACTTGATAATAAAATGTGATAAATCTAAGCTTGGCAAACCCATATCTTTCACTTTTAACGTTGAATTTTGGATTTGGAGAATTAGGGTTCATAGCTAATTTAGGGTTTTTACTAGAAATCAGATTGGGGATAATTCTTGAGATAAATCAACAATTAATGATTGGGTTATGATTACCTAGGATTTAATTTGGTATTTTACCCGCGAATTTCCCGTTTTGCCCTTGTGGGCCCATTTTCCTAATTTTTAGGGTTAAAATGGACCTAATTGATGTCATAGCAATATTAGTATCATTCTCCATGATTTCTAATTTAGAATTCAATTATGCTTAGACTAATTTGGTTCTGAGCTTCAGAGGAAGGGCAAGGCGATAGAGTGACTTGTTGGTGTTGCGGTTCGGCATCCGGTAGGTTATGATTTACCTTTGGTAGACTTCGTATAGCGAATCACATATTTAGATTATAATGTCGGAGACGACGTGAACCTCTGTGAAGTCGGGATGGATATTACCTTAGGTTGGGCCCTGATGAGTGTTTGGACTAGCCACCCCGTTATGTGTGTCGATTGTTCAATTGAGTTGGCTTGATGCCATATGTAGTTGGTAGATATAGAACTTTGCTCGTTGTCCTAATTTGGAATAGGATTGAAATACCCATTTTTGGTACTTGTACTTGATATAGTGTTGGCGTACCCACTGTTCGTACTTGAGTTGTTGATATATGTTGGCATACCCACTGCTGGTATTGTGATTGATACGTTGTTGGCTTAACCAATGTGGTATTAGTGATATTGAATTCGACTGTTGGTGATTGACATATGCATTGCACGCATTCTCTCATATTTATCATGCATGACCGATATCCAGTGATGATCCCAAGATCGTTGATCGAGCGAAACCGATATTTGATAAACTCTTTTACTTGAGTGATTGTGAAAAAGGCCGATGTCCGAAGATCCATTCTGGAATCGTTGTTTATATAAAATTGACACTTGATAAACTCTTTTACTTGAGTGATTTTGAGAAGGTCGATATCTGAGGTTCAATTCCAAAATCGTTGATTTATGAAACTAATATTCGACGACTCTTTTGAGTAATTATGAGGAGGCCGATATCCGATGGTTATATTCGGGCATCGTTGTTACATGGCCGATTCTGATGTTATTACGAAATCGTTGCTAGTGCATGGACTCCGTGGGTCCCCCAGAGTGGTGCCGGGTCTCCCTGTGAGCAATTAGCCAAGGTCTCGTCTGTCTGTTTGGCAAAGATCTGGGACGGGTGGTACTTAGACTTCGTGAGTCACACTGGGTTGTGCTACCTAGACGTCGATATTTCCGTCCGGAGTGCATGTGTATACCTCATTTGCATAGCATGGCATGGCATCACATTCATACCATTATTGCAATGCATTGCATTATGACTTGAATAAGATGTCGTGATGACTGTATTGTGACGATTGTGTTGTTGATGATTGGACTGTGATGATTCTATTGTGGTGATTGTTTCAGGATTAGATATACTCAGATTGTTTCAGGATTAGATATACTCAGACTTATTATATTGGGGTTAGATACTTACATAGGTGTTGATGGATACTAGGTTACAATTATTGTGTTTCATGCGTGATTCGTTTACTTGTTTATCTGCGTCACTTTCTGAATTGTGTTAACTATGCTTAGTCGGCCTATGATGCCTACCATTACTGTTGTTTGTACTGACCTGCACTTGTTGCATTCTTTTATGAATGTAGAGTATCAGGCCGGATCTACTTTTCTGACTCATGGCTGATCGACTCCTCAGCTTCTACTTGAGTTTTCCAGGGTGAACATGGAGTTCGCTGACCTCGAAGACTCTTCTATTGCTTATGTCTTGCTTTTGACTCAAGACATGATTTGGGACATTTTATGTGTTATTATTCAGACCTTAGTATTAAGATATAGATGCTCTTGTATGACCAGACTAGATACTGGGGTGGATTCATTTACTTCCGCATTTATCTATATTATATCATATTGTGCGACTTACATCATTTTACTTCTTCCGCTATTATTTTATTGACTGTGAATATTGGGCTAAAGGTTCGCCTGCTGAGGTGGGAAGGGTAGGTGCCCGCATGACCTAGACTAAAATAGATCGTGACAAGTTGGTATCAGAGCCGTAGGCTATCCGGTCTTTAATACAAGAGCGTGTCTAGTACAGTTTCGTGAATTGGTACGATGAGCTTCGTACTTATTTGCGGGAGGCTATGGGACATTTAGAAAATCTCACCTTCCTTCTTTCCATCGTGCTGCTTTATTCAAATTGATATCTAGAAAGACCAAATTGGTATCTGACTCTTATATCTTCCCTCACAGATTGTGAGAGTTCGTGACACGCCAGCATGAAGGAGGTACACAAGGTTGACCCCCCTTCCCCCCGATGTTCACGGGCGCACCAGACGAGGATGCCTATAAGTTCATCGTGATCATGCACGAGCTACTCCATGCAGCAGGGATCACGGATACCCTCGGAGTTAGGCATGTTACCCTTCGATCCAGTGGTGGCGCGAGGTTATGGAGAGACTACCCGCGAAGAAGCCGCCGCGCGCGCCCACTTACTTCGGGAGCAAGCCGATAGGGTGTTTCTGGAGAGATACATGCCACGTTCTTGGAGGGACGAGCGTCAGGATAAGTTCCTAGCTCTACATCAGGAGGGCATGCCAGTGGCTACCTACGCGTTATCCTTCTCTTACTTGGCTAGTTACTCCTACCTCTTGATTCCAACGGAGGTCGGTAGGATTCGGTGGTTCATTAGCGGGTTGGATGGTCCTCTCCGGCTGCCCTGTGTCCAAGTTGAGGCAGCAGGCGCTTTGTTCCAAGACATTGTTGACTATGCAGTGAGAGTGGAGGCAGCAAAGAAGGGCGAGGGGCCTGAGGCCGATGCAGGACGACAGTACTACCTCGTACGGAGCGCCTATTACCATGTTATTTGGTCCTGGATCCACTTATTCGTATGTATCTGCATTTCATGTTGTTGGTTGGTATTTACCCTGTGATAGCATAGATATACCTGTTCATGTGTCTACTCCAGTTAGAGATTCTGTGGTTGTTGATCGAGTCTACCGGTCTTGTTTAGTTACTTTTATAGGATATGACACCTGGGTAGATTTGATGATTCTGGATATGGTGGAGTTTGATATTATACTGGGTATGTCCTGGCTTTTTCCTTATCATAAAATCTTGGACTGTCACGCCAAAACAGTCACTTTAGCCATGCCAGGCATCCCTAGGCTTGAGTGGAGAGGTACACCTAGTCCCGCTCTGAAGAAGATTATTTCCTTCCTTCGGACGAAGAAATTAGTAAGTAAGGGGTGTTTAGCATATTTGGCGCATGTTCGTGATACGACTGTTGCATATCCATCCCTTGAGTCTATTCCTATTGTGAGCGAGTTCGCGGAGGTTTTTTCGTCGCATTTGCTAGGTATGCTACCCGATCGTGACATTGATTTTTGTGATCGATACGGACTCGAGTACTCGTCCTATTTCCATCTCACCATATCGGATGGTACCAGCCGAATTGAGAGAACTTAAGGAACAATTGCAGGATTTATTGAGCAAGGGGTTCGTTAGAGCCAGTTGAACAAGGTCACTATCCGGAACAATTGCCTTATGCCTCGTATTGATGATCTATTTGACCAGCTTCAGGGTGCTTCAGTGTTTTCTAAGATTTATTTGCGTTTCGGCTACCACCAGTTGAAGATTAGGGCAGAGAAAATTCCGAAGATAGCATTTCGGAAGAGATATGGCCACTATGAGTTTCTAGTGATGCCTTTCGGGCTTACCAATGCACCAGTTGCATTGATGACCTTGATGAATAAAAGATCTTTAGGTTGTTCCATGATTCTTTTGTGATTGTGTTTATTGACGACATCTTGATGTATTCTAAGAGTATAGTGGAGCATGAGAGCCATCTTCGTACCGTCCTTGGGTTGTTGAAGAAACATAGCCTATTTGGGAAATTTTCTAAGTGTGAGTTCTGGTTAGAGTCTGTGGCATTCTTGGGTCATGTGGTGTCTAAAGAAGGAATTATGGTTGACCCACGAAGATCGAGGTCGCGAGGTTGGGCGAGACCTACTACTGTTACCAAGATTCGTAGTTTTGTGGGTTTGGCTAGTTATTACCGTCGCTTTGTGAAGGGTTATGCTGCCATCTCTTCGTCATTGACCAGATTGACTCAGAAGGATGTTCCCTTCTAGTAGACAGATGATTGTGAGGAGAGCTTTTAAAAGCTCAAGCTTCTTTTGACCACAGCCCCGATCCTAGCCTTACCTGTGGAGGGCAAGGACTTCGTGGTCTATTGTGATGATTCCTGTATGGGTTTAGGTGCGGTGTTAATACAGAAGGGTAGAGTGATAGCTTATGCTTCCCGTCAGTTGAAGGTCCACGATAAGAATTACCCTACCCATGATTTGGAGTTGTTGGCTATAGTCTTCGCCTTGAAGCTTTAGAGGCATCACTTTTACGGTGTCCATTGTGAGGTTTTTACCGATCACCGTAGCCTTCAGCATGTGTTTACCTAGAGATATCTTAATTCCAGGAACTCCTAAAGGATTATGATATCTCTACTGTATTACCCTGGTAAAACCAATGTGGTGGCTGGTGCCTTGAGTCGCAAGGCAGTAAGTATGGGGAGTTTAGCTCGATTGGTTGTTTCTGAGCGTCCATTGGCCATAGAGGTTCAGACTCTGGCCAACAGTTTCGTCCATCTCGACATCTCGATCCAAGGCAAGATTTTGGCTTGTATAGAGGCGAGATCATCGTTATTGGATCATATCAAGGCTCATCAGTTTAAGGATTCTCAGTTGAGCAAGATCCGAGATAGGGTATCGAGAGGTGAGGCCAAGAAGGCCGTGATTGATTTTGAGGGCATTCTGAGGATTAGAGGACGCATATGCATTCCTCCTGTTGGTGACCTGATTCAGTTGATCTTATCTGATGCCCACAACTCTCGCTATTCCATTCATCTGGGAGTGACTAAGATGTACCGTGACTTGAGACAGTGGACTTTGTCATGGGTCTTTCAAAGACCCTTGGCAAGCTTGATTCTATTTGGGTGATAGTGGATCGATTGACTAAGTCCGCTCACTTTGTTCCGGTTCAGGTTTCTTATATTGCAGAGAAGTTAGCCAAGATGTACATTTAAGATATTGTGAGATTACATGGGGTCCCTATTTCTGTTGTATCTGATCGGGGAACTATTTTCACTTTCTGATTCTGGAGAGCATTTCATGATGAATTGGGTACCCGATTGGATTTTAGTACATTTTTCCATCCCCACAGATGACAAGTCCGAGTGGGCTATTCAGGTGCTCGAGGTCATGTTGAGGGCGTGTGTTATTGAATTTTGTGGCCATTTGGATCAGCACTTGCCCTTAGTGGAGTTTGTATACAACAACAGTTAGCATTCGAGTATTGGTATGGTGCCTTTTGAGGCCTTATATGGTGGGAGGTGTAGATCTCCGATTGGTTGGTTCGAGGGGTTAAAGGCTCAACCTAGGAGCATGGATCTATTGAGAGAGTCCTTTGATAGAGTGAGAGTTATTCAGGCTAGACCTGTGGTGGCTCAGAGCCGACTAAAGATGTATGCGGTCCGGAAGGTTCGGGATTTAAAGTTTGCTATTAGTGATCAAGTTCTATTGAAGGTTTCACCCATGAAGGGTGTTTTGTGGTTTGGTAAGAGGGGCAAGTTGAGCCCTAGATACATTGGCCCGTTTGAGATCGTGGATTGTATAGGCGATGTAGCTTATGAGTTAGCATTGCCGCCAAGCTTGGCGGGAGTTCACCCGGTCTTTTATGTTTCGATGCTGAAGAAATACCATGCCAACGGTACCTACATTATCCGTTGGGATTCCATATTACTTGATGAGAATTTGACTTACGAGGAGGAGCCTATCGCGATCTTGGATAGGCAGGTTCGAAAGTTGAGATCTAAGGAGATTGCTTCTGTGAAAGTGCAATGGAAGCACCGTCCTGTGGAAGAGGCTACTTGGGAGACTGAGTCTGATATACGTAGCCTATATCCCCAGTTGTTCACCGATTTAGGTATTTTTCTATTTTCCTTATTTTCATTTCTCGAGGACGAGCAACGGTTCAATTGGTATATGATGTAATGACCTGTTTGGTCGTTATAGTTCTTTTGGCACTTTCGCCCGCTTTCGAGCATTGATTAGCTCCCTTTTGACCTGAGGGGACTGTCGACACGCTTCTTGAGGTGTCTAGATTGGATTCGGGTGACTTTGGTGAAAATATAGGCTTAAAAGTGAAAGTGGTTGACCCAAAGTTGACTTTTGGGCAAACGGACCTTTTCTGAAATTTTGTCAATTTCGAGAGGTTCGGATAATCATTTAGAATTTGTGTGGGCGTTTGGTTCGGTTCCCAATGCATTCCAAAGGCATTTTGGGACATTGGATGGGAAATGAAAATTAAGGCATCAGTAGTTGACTCATTAAGGCATCGTAGTTGACTCCGGTCAAAGAGACCTCCGTTGGGAATTCCGAGGCCACAGGCGCATTCGTAGTGCGTTTTTATATAGACTAGGTATCCGGTATGTAGCGTACGGCCCGGAGTTATTCAAAAAAATCGATCGAAGGAAAATATCGGGCCAAGTTTCGGTGTCCGGTGCCTGCTTCGCGGTACCAAGACTACGAAGCGGCACCGCCGGAGCGGCCGAAGTGGTCCTGCCATTTTGGCTTGACCACCGAAGCGGTCGTGGCCGCCGCGGCGGTCCGGCTTACCGCTACAGCGGTGACGGGCAGTGACTGTTCATTTAATGAGTCTTAGACCCTCATTATTTCATATCTCGATATTGGGGCTTGGGAAAGCTATTCTTGGAGACAAATTGAAGGAAATCTTGGAGGTAAAACCTTGTCTAATCCTTTACTTCTCTTTAATCACAATCATCTTAGACTTTCCCCTTCCCTTTCCAATCCCTTAGAAATGGAATTTGAAGGAGGGTTTTGGGAGATTTTTCTGTAAGATTATAATTGATAAATTGATGATGTTAATAGTAAAATGTGATGAATCTAAGCTTAGTAAACCCATATCTTCCACTTTTAACTTTGAATTTTAGATTTGGAGAATTAGGGTTCATACCCGATTTGGGGGTTTTTACTAGAAATCAGATTGGGGATATTTCTTAAGCTAAATCAACAATTAATGATTGGGTTATGATTACCTAGGATTCAATTTGGTATTTTACCCATGAATTTCTCGTTTTGCCCTTGTGGGCCCGTTTTCCCAATTTTTAGGGTTAAAATGGACCTAATTGATGTCATAGCAATATTAGTATCATTCTCCATGATTTCTAATTTAGAATTCGATTATGCTTAGACTACTTTGGTTTTGAGCTTCAGAGGAAGGGCAAGGTGATAGAGTGACTTATTGGTGTTGCGGTTCGACAGTCTAGGTAGGTTATGGTTTACCTTTGGTGAGACTTCGTATAGCGAATCACATATTTAGATTATAATGTCGGAGACAGCATGTGAACCTTCGGGTGTGGAGTTGGGATGGAGATTGCCTTAGGTTGGGCCTTGATGTGTGTTGGGACTAGCAACCCCGTTATGCATGTCGATGGTTCAATTGTGTTGGCTTGATGTCATGTGTAATTGGTAGATATAGAATTCTGCTCGTTGTCCTGAATTGGAATAAAATTGACATACCCATTTTTGAGACTTGTACTTGATATATTGTCAGCGTACCCACTGTTGGTACTTGAGTTTTTGATATATGTTGGTATACCTACTGTTAGTATTGTGATTGATACATTGTTGGCATAACCGTTGTGGTATTGGTGATATTGAATTCGACTGTTGGTGATTGACATATGCATTGCACGCATTCTCTCATATTTATCATGCATGGCCGATATCCGGTGATGATCCGGTATCGTTGATTGAGCGAAACTGATATTTGATAAACTCTTTTACTTGAGTAATTGTGAAAAAGGCCGATGTCCGAATATCCATTCCAGAATCATCATTTATATAAAATTGACACTTGATAAACTCTTTTACTTGAGTGATTGTGAGGAGGCTGATATCCGAGGTTCAATTCCAGAATCGTTGATTTGTGAAACTGATATTTGACAACTCTTTTAAGTGATTGTGAAGAGGCCGATGTCCGTTGGTTATATTCGGGCATCGTTGTTGCATGGCCTATTCCGATGTTATTCTGGAATCGTTGTTAGTGCATGGGCTCTGCGGGTCCCCCAAAGTGGTGCCGGTGAGACTCCCCCTGTGAGCAATTAGCCAGGGTCCCGTCTGTCTGATTGGCAAAGATCCGAAAAGGTTGGTACTTAGACTCCGCGAGTCACGCTGGGTTGTGCTACTGAGACATCGATATTTCCGTCCAGAGTGCATATGTACACCTCATTTGCATAATATGGCATGGCATCACATTCCTACCTTTATTGCACTGCACTGCATTATAACTTGAGTGGTATGTCATGATGACTAGATTGTGATGATTGTGTTGTTGATGATTGGACTGTGATAATTCTATTATGGTGATTGTTTCAGGATTAGATATACTCAGACTTATTATATTGGGGTTAGATACTTACATAGGTGTTGACAGATACTCGGTTACGATTATAGTGTTTTATGCGTGATTGGTTTACTTGTTTGTCTATGTTATTTTCTGAATTGTGTTATCTATGCTTAGTCGGCCTATGATGCCTACCAGTACTGTTGTTTGTACTGACCTGCACTTGATGCATTCTTTTATGAATGCGAGTATCGTCCATCTACTTCTCCGACTCGTAGTTGATCGACTCCTCGGCTTCTACTTGAGTTTTCCGGGGTAAGCATGGAGTCCGCCGACCTCGAAGACTCTTTTATTGCTTATGTCTTACTTTTCATTCAAGACATGATTTGAGACATTTTATGTATTATTATTCAGACCTTAGTATTCGGATTTAGATGCTCTTGTATGACCAAACCAGATACTGGGGTGGATTCATTTACTTCCGCACTTATCTATATTATATCATATTGTGAGACTTACGTCATTTTACTTCTTCCGCTATTATTTTATTGACTGTGAATGTTGAGTTAAGGGTTCGCCTACCGAGGTGGGAAGGGTAGATGGCCGCATGACCTAGACTAAAATGGGTCGTGACAATTCAATTAGGTAGTCTAGTTAATCTTCGGGAAAAGTTAATTTAGAGTCATTATCCGAGGCTAATTAACATAATATTACTATTATCTATAATTCCTAAAATATATTGGATGGTTACTTGAGAAGTAGTTTCCTTTATTCCATTCTTGTGGCCATTGATCAATTTACTTACTTTCTAGATTAGATTTAATATTTTCGTATTTTATCAAAACCATATCTAAAAACTACCATTGATGCGTTCGGCCTAATTGTTGTTGGTGATAATTCCTAATCTGCTTAAACGCCTACATATTGTTCTCTCGTGAGATTCGACCCCAACCTTGTTGGGTTTCTATATTTGACAATGTCTGTGTAATGCCATAAAAGGTGTCATTTGAGCGTAAATGGCAAACCAAAACAAGCATATCAGCTCAGACTTTATTCCAAACCACACACAGTACTCTTCAACAAATTAGCCAAACATGATCCAAATGGAAATCTAAGTGAAAGGACCAAACCAAACTAGCCTCTTAGCTTGAAACTATGTTCCAAAACACACATAAAAAAAAACCTAAACAGATTAAGCAAACATGATATGAACAGAAGCTCTAAAAAATGGAAATCTGAGTCATAACAAGCTTGTCAGCTTAAACTGCATTCCCACCACACATAAAGCACCTTAAATAAGCATAATACAGACAGAATCTGAAGAAAAAAAAAACAATAACAAGCTCATCATGTTAAACTTTGTCCTAAACCACACATAATCACATTAACTAAGCATAATATAGACAGAATATAAAAGTGAAGGCAATAAACTAGCACATTAACTTAAACTTTATCCTAAACCACACATAATTACATTAACCAAGCATAATATAGACATAATCTAAAAGGGAAGGCAATAAACTAGCACATTAACTTAAAACTTTATCCTAAACCACACATAATCACATTCACTATACTTAATATAAACAGAAATCTAAATATAAAAACAATAAACTAACACATTAACTTAAACTTTATCCTAAACCACACATGATCACATTAATTAAACTTAATACAAACAAAAATCTAAATATAAAAGCAACAAACTAAAAGGTCTTTACCTTTTGTGAGTGCAACCAGGGGGAAAACGATGGACTTGGAGGCCCTTATGCTTCCAATGCCAAACTCAAAACCACCAACACCACAAACAAATAGAAGACATAAATTTTAGAACTAGAAAACTAAAACCCTTTGGTCAAATCTAAAAAAAAATTGCTGATGGAACTCTTAAGACTTAAAAATCGTAATTTTGAGCCTCTTTTTGGTTTCCAACCCCCTTTCTTGAACAAATGGGGGTTTCAAACCCTAGAATACATCTCAGATCTCAACCATTGATGTGGGACTTGTAGATTTACGCAGGTCTCACTCACAAATCCAACACACGGTTCATATTCAAGGTAAAAACGAAATCAATGGCTCAAAAAATTCAATACTAACAATAATGACGAAAAGAATATAAAAAGGGGAGGGTTGTACCTTCAAAAGCCTGTTTGGCTGGGTTTTATGGAGAGAAGGACGAAGCATAGTAATGCTTCGTCCTTTCCCCTCACGCTACACACCTACTATGATGGGGCACAACTTTAAAAAACTGGCAGGTGGTTGGAGGAGCAGTGGGGTGGCACTAGGGTTATACCCCTAGCTGCCTCCCCTTCTTCTCTTTTTGCTAAACAACTCCTAAGGTCTCGACTGAAATGAAGGAGAGAAGTATATTACTCCCTCTTTTAATTGCTAATGGACCGGGTCTGGTCCATATTGGACTGGGCCTGGTCCCTTTTATCTTTTAAAAGGCGGGCCTGGTGTATATGCACCATGTATATTAGTATATACATAGTGTATATATATATATATATGTACGGAGGGTCGGAGAAAAATATATAAAAAAAAAAAAAACCAATTATCAACCTATTAATTTAAAACATGACTCGCTTAAAAATCATTTTGCAGATACTGGTTCTAAATTAATTAACCAGATAAAAAGAACACAGAATCAAGGTTTAAGGGGTAAAATGGTCAATTCATTTAATTACTCAGCGCCTTGGAAAATAAAATGGAATAAAATTACTCATTAATCTAATTTTTCCTGATCTAATTAATTAAGCAAATAATTATCCAAAAGGGTTTTGCCTTTGATTAATTTCAATAAAAATATTCCCTGAATATTGTTAATTTCCACAAAAATTTAAAATATCCTGGAGATTTCTTTATCAATTTAAAAGGGTAAAATATTATCCCAAATAATTTCATAAAAATTACCTAGACCCTTTAGGGTGCGCAGCTGATTTTATTTATCGTCCAAGGACTCCGAGCACTTAAAATAAATTACGGGAGGTAAAAAATTAGGTGTCAACATATTACATGTTATTGTGGACCCATTGAAAATTTTATTTTTTGAATGTCCTAATGGAACCCCTTTAGCCTTGTTAGACCACCAAATGCATATATGTATCACTAATTAACCCTTTTGAGCCTTTAAACCACTTTCTTGTTGCCACATTACAAGCCATAACACTTCTTTCGTTTACCTCTTTTGAACCCATCCTTCCTTGAACTTTAAGTCCCAACATAGGCTTTTAGCCTAAGTTGGGGGTAAGAGGCCATGTGAGTAAGGTTGACCTAAATGGGAGGTTGATTGGCGGTTGGTGAAATTTGATACATCGCCCTTGCACAAATAAGTCCAAGAAAAAGAACAAAAAGAAAGAAAATGAAAGAAAAGAAGTGAGTTTTCATTTAGTGTTAACACCAATAAGTGCAAAAAAGGGGCTGAAAATAAAGAAGCCAATAAAAAGATGAAACAAAGAAGAAAAGGTGGGGAAGGAAGTAAGATCTTAGTGAATCAAAGAAAGGGCCTAAATAAAGTCAAGTGTAGAGTTCAAGGAAGGGAAAGTCACTTTTGTACCCAAATGTGTAACCTACCCAACCCAAAGCCTTCACTACAACCCGAAAAGCCCTTTGTGATCTCCAACCTAACATTTTTGAGTTAGAATGGAAAGAAAGTAAGGGCAAGCTTATGGTTTGATACTTGTGACACTTCAGATTCTTTGTGAGTGAGAGTGTTCTCGTTTTGTCCCTAGATATTGATTGAAATGTGTATGTGAAGGACTTTCTTTCTCATGAGGGCACATGTGTTGTAACATTAGATGGGCAATGAAAACACTCAAGTGAGTCAATAGAGTGTGAACGTGAAAAGAGTAATCTCTAGACACAATTTGAGGCTTGTGATTGTAGTAGAGTTATCCTGACTATATTTGTGAAATGACAAGAGGGGATTCATATGTTTGAATGAGCATGTGCGTATTATAATTATTGATACCAAGCGATAGTCATATGCATCCTATGTAGGTCAGTTGAGTAGTGTGTGAGTCATAAGTCTTGTGTTGTTTGCTTGAGGACAAGCAAAAGGTTAAGTTGAGGGTGTTGATAGGTCGTGGATTTTAGGATTTTTTACATCCACTACTTATACTTTTGAGTAGTCTTTTCAAGTATTTGTTCGTGTTTTCATAGTGTTTTCGTGCGTTTTCAGGTTGTATAAGTCCGAGGGCCTAAGGTGACCAAAATGGCAGAAAAAGAGCAAAAAAACATCAAATTCATAGGGAACGCGACACCGCATCTACGATATGAGGTTACAAGTTCCACCGCAAACTCAGATTATTGAAGGTGCCAAAACCATTAAGATGCGATCATTATGCGGCACCACATTCTCATTATGCGGTCACATACTCTCACCTTTTGGCAACCAGTGAACTCGAGAGAAGAGGACAATTTGCAAAGAAAATGCGGCATTGCATATTCAAGATGCGGTAGCATTCTCGAGCGAGGAAGAACATCAGAACGCAGAAGATGTGAGGCAAATGCGCTCACATACTCGATATGGGACTGCATTCTCTTCTCTGCAATTGCTCATTTAAGTCATTTTGGTTACTTTTTGACCTTCCCTATAGATACTTTTACCTAGTGCTTCGTGTAGGACATTGAATATTCTCCACTTTTACTTTTTTTCATCCATTAGCATTAAAGGCAAACCTTGTTGGGTAGTGAGGAATCTTACACTCTTTTTGTCATCTTCTACAATAAACCATTGTAAGCTTTATGAATACCTTCTTTATCTTTGTCTTTTATTTAATGGAAATGAGTAACTAATCCCATTAGCTATGGTTGTGGAACCAAATGTGTTAGTTATGTGATTAGGTTTTTGCATTCAAACTCCATTTGTACGTTAAAGATGTTTTTCTATTTACTCTTCAAGCTTTAATGTCATTTAATGGTGTACAACATTCTTTGTGCCTAGTTACTTTTCTTTTGCTGGAGAAATAAAGTAAAAGTTAGGAAAAGAGTGGATAGCAAGGATTTGGGGCTTTAAACCCCATCTAATAGCTTGAACTAGAGATACGAAAGCTAACTTAAAATAAAATGGGTGTTCACATTTTCGACATTCTAGGGCTTGAGAAAGTTTAGTAACGATATTTATCGATTTGGTCAAGAGACTTTTGATAAATCTACGTAGCCCATATTTAATTTACATCTAGACATATAAAGGAGTTAGATTGATACCCATTCGCATTACTTTCCTTTGGAACCACAACCTTAGTCCTTTTACCAATAGATTATCTTTTTAACAACAATTAGCGATAAAATTAGTTAACAATCTTCAAACCAATCATTATTATACCCCTTTCCCTAGAAATATAGACTAATAGTCGAGCATTACACTTAACAAGTATATTTCTTCATTGTATTCTCTGTGGGATTTGACCCTAGCCTTGTTAGGTTCTATATTAGACAACGATCGCTTACTCCTATTTTAAAAGGTGTAATTTGGGCGTATCAACCTCAACACACAATACATCACCACCTACACCTTTTTCTAAGTAAAAAATGCACGTGTCAGATCGGGATAGGTGTGCATGTTTTACCACTTATTTCAGATTTGAGTGTGACACATCAGGATGAACTAATTTTACTTCTCAATTGTTCAGGGGATATAGTACTCTACGAAGAATGTGTATGTAGTTGTAAATTCAGCTACAAATATCTACATTTTTTTTCCTTTTAAAAAGTATAATCTAGTTTGAAAAAATCACTAGAATGCCTTTTTTTTTTTTTTTTTGGTCTAAATTGGACTCTGAGATACCTTCATGCACTAGTCTTGCAACAAAATAAAATAAAAAAGTGACACACCTTTGATAGAAATTTAAATTGTAATTGCTATATTGGAATTGCATAAGGAGATCTACAATGACTCATATTTATGATATAATTTCTTGATACACCAAATAAAAAGATAAGAACAATCTGCGAAACATTTCAAAATATTTTGAAATTAGTTTTCAAGGAAAAAAGCAAAGATTAAAAAAATAAAAGGAAAATGAAAGAGGAAAAATATAATGTTTAAGTCGGGAACATTAGTTTTCACCCCTGAAAACAACTTTTGTTATATTAAGCAGGGAATATAAATGTATTGTTTTACCATCAAATTACAACTATTTTGCGAGAAGACATCACTGATATCGATACCTACCTTTCGTGTTAAGAAAAGAGAACCAAATTCTACTACACTTTTAGTTTAAGAATCATAGGGAAAAAAAAAATTATTTCTTCCTTGTTTCATCACACTATGCTTTTTATCTAGTACTAGTATGAGAATATTTTTTCTTTTTAAATTAGGAATTTTATGTCGTCAAACAATGGTCTTTCCCTTCATCATGAATAAAGGTTTAGAATGTTAACAATTAACATTGCTCATGTTTTCTGAAATTAGGAGGGACAAGACATGGATTGCACCCTAAACTTGTCGTGAAAAGTTGAGTTCGTACTCCAACTAATCAGGTGAACTAATATCACCCAAAAAGCTGATGTGGCAGAAAAATAATTATAATATAAAAATTAGCGAGTAGAGTAAATTACAAAAAAAAAAAAAAAAAAAAAAAAAAAAAAAAAAATTCTTTTTAAATTAAAGAAAATTATTTTTGCGCAACCCCCGATCCCTTCTTCTTCTTCACGCCCCCCTCCCACTTCTCTTCTCCATTTTTCTATTTATATCAGTTACTAATATATATTTTCTTTTCTCTTTTATTTTTTTTCTTCTTCCTCTTCTTCTTCTTCTTCTAGTTTACCTTTTCCGCGAAGAACATGAATGCCAATGACCTTTTCTGGCATCTCTAGTACTACTATGACAATATCTTTTCATTTGAAGAATCATTGGAAGAAATAATACAAATTCTTCTTTTATTAAAAACAATGGAAAACTTATATTTCCAGATAATGGTCTTTTACCTTCATCGAATAAAGGTTTAGAATGTTAACATTGTTCATGTTTTCTGATGTTAGGAATCTTGTTTCACGTTATTACGTTAACAAAAAAAGGCTGTTGGCATTGTTTTGTTTCTCTTCCTTCATACTTTTTCTAAAATCATGTTGATAAGTTATAGCAATTAAAATCATAATAAAATTGCAACTAACACTCTTTTAATTATAAAAAGGGAAAAGGTAAAAATACTGCTATAGCTGAATTTTCAATTAGACACTTATTCTTTGCAGGAGTTTTATCACTCTTGAACTATATTGAGGTAGAATTATTACTGTTAGTCAATATAATAATTGTATAGTTATCACAAAATATACTCTTTCCTAGAATAGGACTTAATTACTGATTGTATATTTATTACAATATATATTCCTTCCTAGAATAGAATAGGACTTTGATTGTATAGTTATTACAATATATACTCCTTCCTAGAATAGGACTTTAAGCTTACAGTTGGATAGCTATAAATATTCCTATGGTATTATTGTATAAACACAGAAAACAATTCTAGAAGTCTTGCGTTTCTTCTATCATGGTATACAGAGCCAAAATCTAATTTTTTTTCTTGTGCTCTATAATCCGCTACACAGGTACTTTGCTACTTTCTTGTTTCTCTGTTTTCTCTAGACAGGTACCCTGTACCCTTTTTTTTTTTTTTCTGTCTCAGTCTTATTTTGTCGCTACATGGATTTGAAATAATCCTCGCACGATTTGCTCTCCACAAAATTGGAAGGTTCCAATTTCGCTCTATGGGAATTCCACTTCGGAATCTTTGTTCAAGGCAAGGGCCTTTTTGGGTTGTTAGATGGTTCTACTCGTCAGCCAACAGATCCAAAAGAGTTGGATCTCTGGAAATTAACTAATACAAAGGTAATCGCTTGGATGCTGAATTCGGTACATGCTGACATTGCTATGGGACTTAGACCATTTAGTCATGCTTCTGAGATATGGATCCACCTCCGTACAGTCTATCAATAAAGAAATCTTGCACGAGAATTTGAAGTGGAGCAAAACATTGCCGAGTGTACACAAGTGGACAAGAATGTTCGCTCTTTTTACGCTGGATTGCAATCACTCTAGTCAGAACAAGATCAATTTTCTGGGTAGAATTTGTCTACGGCAGGGCTCAAGGAAGTCCTAAAAGAACGGGAGAAGACAAGGACGATGCAGTTCTTAATGAAACTCAGGCCTAAATTTGAGTCGATTCGTGGCAGTTTGTTGAACAAAGAAGCCACACCTGCTCTAGACGTTGTGTTGGCAGCCGTCTTGTGTGAAGAGACCAGGCTTGGAACTTAGGCTGCCATGGAGTCCACGCCATTATTTGTAGAAAAAATCAGATGGTGTTGCTTCGACGGGAAATACTAAGCGAAGTGTCCAATGCTATGAATGCCACGACTTCAGTCACATAGCAACCAATTGTCGAAAGAAGAAAAGGTATTGTGCTTATTGCAAGAATACTGGCCATCATATTTCGGACTGTCGTCGTCGTCCAAACCGTTCACGACCTACTCACCAAGAATATCAGACAGACATCACTACACCATCTGTTTCCTTCTCTACTGGTCGTCATCTCGAAAGACTAATTCGAGATTCTATAGCAGCTGCCCTTCCCGCTGCCATCTCAAGTGCACTCTCGGAATCCTCTTCAGGTATAATTAATTCTATTAAATCTACCTGGCATCTCGATTTAGCTGCTTCCAATCATATAACGGGCAATTTGTCTCAATTTTTTTCATTATCTGATGATGTTTCTAAACATGTTATTAATACGGCAAATGGGCACACATTGCCCGCGTTGGGTATTGGTTCTGTTGGAAATCTGTCTAACGTTCTTTATGTACCGAATTTGAAGGCTAATCTTGTTTTCAGTTGGTCAATTAGTTGATCAAAATTGTGTTGTGAAATTGTCACCTAATGGTTGTGTTGTTCAGAATCTAAAAACCGGAATGATCATGGCCACGGGCCGTAAAGTTGGCAAATGTTTCTACTAGAGTCGATTCATCATCACTTGCATCATTGTTTTTTTCGCTCGTAGCGGATGTCACTTGCTCGAATAAGTTGCTCATTCTTGGCATAATAGGATGGCTCATCCTCATTCCTCTCGGCTTCAGCACATGCTTAATTCATGTCTTTCAGCAGCACATGGCATCCATTCCAGTCTCCCTCTGTCATGTTCTAATTGTGTCGATTCGAAAAGTCACAGGCTTCAGCACATCCGTTTGATTTAGTGCATAATGATGTTTGGGGTTCTTCTCATGTTTAGTTAAGGTTGGGATATAAGAAGTCTGCTTTATTATTGATCATGTATCTAGATACACTTAGGTGTTTTTATTCAAAATAAATATGAGATTTCGACTTTTATTATGAATTTTGTTGAGTATATTCATACACAACTTCAGAAAATCATAAAAATATTTCATTCTGATTCCGGGGGAGAGTACATTAAGACTAATCTTGTTGAATTTTTCAAAAACAAGGGAATTATAGCCCAACGGACTTGTCCTCATACTCTAGAACAAAATGGCATTGTAGAAAGGAAAAATTGACATGTTTTGGAAACTACAGTGGCTCTTTGGGGTATGTCTAATATGCCAAAGAGTTTCTGGCCTGAAGCTGTACATACTTCTGTCTATTTGATCAATAGATAAACTTCCGCAATCATTGGCAATGAGACTCCGTACTTCAAATTATTTCACAGGAAGCCTGATTATTCTCACTTGCGAGTTTTTGGTTGTGTTTGCTTTGTCCACCTTCCAAAGACATGAATGGCATAAGCTTTCGGCAAAGGCAACACAATGTATTTTTGTTGGATACAGTGACATGCTAAAGGGGTATCTCTGTTATGATGCATTTCATCGTAAACTCCGAGTATATAGACATGTTATTTTCTTTGAGGATCATTTTTCTTACAAACACGATTCTAAAAAGCATGATTCGAAATCTGTTTCTTTTATGTACAAATTTGATGATGATGTGGTGGCTACGGATCCTCCGCTTTGTCACACCCCGATCTTACTAGGGTGTGATGGGCACCACCCCATATTCGGAGCCGAGCGAACCCGCGGACTCTTATTACTTACATATTTTCTTTGATTCTTAAATCAAATGAAGGTAAAATACACGAAGTAGAACTCGAAACCTTTTTGTCGTTTCTCAAATTAATCACCCGACGTAAGGC
>NW_026713650.1:0-25856 GCF_029784015.1 Lycium ferocissimum | reverse complement strand
CATGCACAAATCATCCATAACACATGAAAAAGAGGATTGAACCTTACCTTCTCCACTTGGTTCTTCAACTTAGCTAGAGTTTGTGCTTGCAAGAATAAATGGTTTGCTTGCTCCAACAACTATCTCATGTTAAAGAGGATCTTCCAATTGGTTGATCAGCTAGAAGAAAATATTTTTTTGATCACTATTTGAGGGCTTCCATTTTTGGTCACCATGGCCGAATGGCCCTTCTTATTTTTCTCCAAGTTTCTTGAATTTTCTAAGGGTTGAAGATGATGAAAATAATGAACTTGTCATCTTCCAATTTCATATATTAGCCATCCATGTGAACCATGGCCCACACCATAGTGGCCGGCCACTTGGCCCTTTTTATTTCATGAATTTTAACTTTCCAAAATTAACTTTTAACCCCAAATTTTCCTTAATATTTCATGCCAATAAAATCATAAGCAACTTAGGCCTTAAAACAATATCGGAGATTAAAAGTCTCAACCTCGTATCCCGGAATAGTTTTGTCCTTAACTTATAATGGTTAGCTCGGATTGTCCCAATGTACAAAATACGAGTACATTGACCCATAGAACTCTGGAGGATTACAAGTCAAGAAATCACGAGCCCTCAAACTATCACGTCGGTCTGCATGGTCACCTCCTAATCCGTACTCGGGAAGCCCGCGAGCCCGCTCCGCCACTAGTCCGGTCGAATCGGACCGCATATCTCATAGCCCTATCCTCCGCCCCAGCCGAGGATTTGGAGGCTCGGCACGGAACCCCGGAGCCGGCGGGCCGCCCCCGTCCGCAATCGCCGCCGCCCTATGCTCCTCTGATGGTGACGATGTAGCAGAGCTCGCTGACCGGCACACCCTCCTGCCGGGGGGGACCCTAGTAACCTCCGGCCCCGGCTAGTCTCTCCAAATCGTCGACTTGCCCTTCGGGAAGTCGTTGCTTTCCGGGAGGCATCGCAAAACATAACAAGTCGTTAGGGAGGAGTCATCCTGATAAGACAGCTCTATCGCACGATCTAGGATCAGAAGGAAAGATAGCATCCTAAATGTCCTGTAGCTTCCTGTTTATAGATGTGGTGCACAACACACCGATAAACAAGACTCTACTAGGCACGGTCTGTAGACACTCCATGGACGAACCGCTCTGATACCACTTTTATCACGACCCAACCCCGTAGGCCGTGACTAGTGCCCGAGCTGGGCACTCGTACACGTCTGTCAACTATAATCATACCATAGCAAACATAATAAGAACTTAAACATACAGAAAGGCACGGCATCGCATATACATATATACATATCGTACATAAGCCTGGGAACATTCAGAACACAAACACAACCGAATGTGACTATCCACAAACCAACACAGATGTACACGACCCCCCCCCCCCCGAGTAACAACGAGAATCACATGACGGACAAAGCCCCCCGTACTCCCCGAATAAACATACACATATACAACAAAGGAGTCGTACCAAAATATGGGCTCCCGGCAACAAGGAGCACTCCAAGACACGAATGGGTGTCCTAAGCCGACGGATCACCAAAACGTGTATCCGTACCGCGGCACGAAACGCAGCCCCCGAAGAAAGGGGGTCAGTACGGAATATGTACTGAGTATGTAAAGCATGGAATACAAAACGGAGACATACTGAAATAAGTAGTATAGAAAATCATAAGGCTTGCCTCTGGAACACAAATTATACGTATCAATATCATATCCATCTCCTTATGGGACTGAGTGACACAAGAAAATAATCATCATGTGCATACGCATGTATAACGTGTCCCGCCCAGCCGAGGGACTCGGTAAGTAAAATCATCATGTCATATACATATAACGTGCCCCGGCCCTCTAATGAGGGACGCGGTAAGTAAAATCATCATATCATGCACATATAACGTGCCCCGGCCCTCTAGTAAGGGACGCGGTGAATGAAGTCATCATATGCCATCCTGGCCGCCTCCCCCATATCATCATATATATATAACGTGCCCCCCCCGCCCTACTAGTGAGGGACGCGGTGAATATCATCATATACATATAACATGCCCCGGCCCTCTAGCGAGGGAAGTGATGAATAATGCAAAAGAGTCGTGCACGAATACATGCCCTAGTCCGGGACGCAGTGAAGAAGTAATAACAGCTCGCACGAGCAGAGTAGTGAGAAACCATACGCACATAAAACATTTTCAAAGACTCAATAGGATAACTAAAATGAATCATCTTTTAAAAGCCAAGACAGTAGTCAAATCAAGTTTCCTCCGAACGTCACTTGGGAACATATCAAATAGAACTTTAGAAACCATTGACACGTATCAAACCATATGCATATAAATCATCAGTCCAGACTCGACAGATAAATAAGTAATCAACACTCAGGGGTTAAGACAATAGTCATGCAAGTTCTTTTCAAAAAGTCGTTAGAACCAAACATGGAAGAGTCTCGGGGGCCCGCGAACAAGTATCAAACCAATCCGAGCCCGCCTATGAAAGTTGGAGATATTATTCGTTATAAAATCTTCTACGAACGTTTCGAAGCGATCCGAGCTCGTCTATGAAAGTTACGAATTCGTAGTTATAGAATCCTTTAGGAACAAAACTTTTTATGCAACATTTGAAATCCAATCATACCAAAGACATAAGAACCATGATTCTACCACATTAAGAATGCCATCATTAAGAGGTGAATAAGAATCGTAGACATGCTCGGATCGTAAGAATAGGGTTATCCCGAGGCTCGTATCATAGCCTACTTACAACTAAGACATGCCAAAAGAAAGAAGGGGTAAGCTTTACATACCTCGTCCGCTCTCAAAGCTAATCCAAACCTAAGTCTCGGGCTTCCCAAGATCTACAACAAAATCATTAGATACTACACATTAGTTGTAGGCACTTAGGAATTCATTCCCAAGCTATCACTTTTTCTACAGAAATTTGGGCAGCATTTCCCCTGTAAATTCAACATCCCCGAGAATTCAACTCGGCCAAATCTTCAACAACAATACCAACAACCATATTAACAACATCAATAATCAATTTAAAATGCATTCTAACATTAACAACCTTCTCCCACATAATGCGACGACATTCACTTACATTCAATTCAACTACATATAATCAAGCCAACACCAATACTCGCACATTCAAGTACTAATCCGAGATCGTTCAAACAAGATTCAAGAAAATTTCAAGCAATCCACACAATATTCAAAATAACCCAACCAACACATACTCCACCCGAAACCTTCCCAATTCAACAAGAACAACAACAACACCTTTCTTTCTTCCAAACTCATGAACTACACCAACAATCTACACGTTAACGATGTCATTATCATAAATATAAAATCTGCATAAGAATCACGTTAACTTCCAAATCAGCCCACAACAATTACAACTTCAACTTGATTCATTAAACTTTCATTATCATCATAGATTCCACAACAACAACAACCAAAAATACTAAATAAAATTAGTTCAACATGCCTACACCAAATCAGCCCATATTCGGCCACAACATCAACATACAAATTCCATAATTTTCATCCATTTCTACACCCTACAACAACACCCAAGCATGCTAAATACAATTAATTCAACATATACACGGCCAAGCACCAACACACACGGTTCAACATCAGCATCCATTCTTTCATGAATTTCATTCATTTTCACATACTACAACATGCACAAATCATCCATAACACCTGAAAAAGAGGATTGAACCTTACCTTCTCCACTTGGTTCTTCAACTTAGCTAGAGTTTGTGCTTGCAAGAATAAATGGTTTGCTTGCTCCAACAACTATCTCACGTTAAAGAGGACCTTCCAATTGGTTGATTAGCTAGAAGAAAATATTTTTTTGATCACTATTTGAGGGCTTCCATTTTTGGTCACCATGGCCGAATGGCCCTTCTTATTTTTCTCCAAGTTTCTTGAATTTTCTAAGGGTTTAAGATGATGAAAATAATGAACTTGTCATCTTCCAATTACATATATTAGCCATCCATGTGGACCATGGCCCACACCATAGTGGTACAGCCACTTGGCCCTTTTTTTTTCATGAATGTTAACTTTCCAAAATTAACTTTTAACCCCAAATTTTCCTTAATATTCCATGCCAATAAAATCATAAGCAACTTAGGCCTTAAAACAATATCGGAGATTAAAAGTCTCAACCTCGTATCCCAGAATAGTTTTGTCCTTAACTTATCATAGTTAGCTCGGATTGTCCCAATGTATAAAATACGGGATATAACAGTATGTTAGGCCGTATATTTAGCCCAGATTGACAGCATTCACTGGACCAATTATACGACCAGACATACGATCAGTATAAGTTATACGGACCGTATGTTGGTCCGTAGAAACAAGACGGGACATATTGTGTATTATTAATAAGGGGATCAAGCTCATTTCATTTCATTTCCCCTTCACTCCCCTTCTCTCTAAAACTGTCTAGAAAATTTCTCCACACTTCACCTACAAGAATCCAAGAGAGAGTAAGGATCAACTTCATCAAACTAAGGAAATCAAGTGTAAGAAACTCATTAGAGTTGATCCAAGTTAAGAAATTTCATTGGAAAAGAACTAGGGTTTTGGCTCAAGTGAAGTCTTTCCACTCAAGGCTCATTCCCACGCTATCTAAGGCAAGTTTTATGATCATTCCATGTTGTTTACAATATTGAGAGGTTGAAAGACTTAGATTATGAAAGGAGATAGAAAATGGGTTATAAAGATGAGAATAATGAGATTTTGAGTAGTAGCTTAGGATGAGTCATGATTCTTGATATATTGTGATTATGATTATGCTATAAATGATATTAAGGACATGGGATAGGCATTATATGTGAGAAAACGTACTAGTATACTACAACCATGATTATAGATGAATTGAAGTGAAATTGTGGAATGTGGGTAATGTAGATGAATGAAGATTGTTGGTTATAATGTTGTGAATGTTATTACAGACGTTTGGGAATTGATATATGATGTGAGGAAAGTTGTATAAACTTAGGAAATGCTGCCCAATTTTCTCTACCTTTAGTAAGCACGTTCATATAATCGATTAGCCAATGTTAATGCGAATTCTCTTGAAGGTAGAAACGTGAGCATTGAAGGAGAACAATCAAGTGATGGAATTGTCAAATGAAAGAGGTATGTAAGGCTAGTCCCTTCTTTCTAAGGCATGACTCCTATGGCATGAATCCTCCTATCTTTTCATGATTTTCCTACATATCGAAAATTATGAGTCTACGATTATAAAGAGCTTCATACAAGATAAAGAAAAGAGATACGTTATAGCATGACAATACCGATGATAATCTAAGTCTAGAAGTTCTAAAGCTCATGATATGACATTCCTACGAAGCTAATGATCCTTATATGATTCCTATGATATTATTTTCCCTACCTCTCCATGACTTTCTTACATTCCGGGAACTATGAGTCAACGTTGATAAAGAGCTTCTTATGAGATAAAGATGAGAAATATGTCATGAATACGATAATAATGATGATAAGTCTAAGCCTAGAGATTCTAAAGCAAGATATGATGTCCATGAAGTTAATGATCCTATTTACGATCCCTTGATGTTATTCATGGTGCACACTCACCTTAAAATGGTAGTCCTTTCAAGGTGAGATATGATGATTACGATCACTTCATAATGTAATCGGGGGTTCACGACCTTACGTCACCCCGACATAGCTATAGTTGCCTTCAAGTTCTAATGTATGTTTTAACGATAAATGTATGATGATGCTAAGTTTATTGTCACACCACGACTTTACTAGGGTGTGATGGGCACCCGACCCCACATCTGGAGCCGAGCGAACCCTCTGACTCTTATTACATAGATAAGTTTCCTGTACCAACTAAAGATAGGATACATAGTGAACTCAATTTTTATTTTTATTTTATAAGAAAAGTCTATCATCAAAGGGACCCATGTCATGAAACATAATATCATATTAACCGGCGAAACCGTAAAAGCCGTCACTCTATACCCTCGACTCATCTCGCAAAGTCTCTAACACCGACAACATCATAGCTCATATGATCGACTCGGCAGTTGCTCCGTAACAAGTGGAGCCTACCAACCCGCCGGAACATCTTGTATGCTAGCTTCAATTCGCCAGGTGTACCTGCGCGGCACGGACGCGGCCGAAGAAGAGAGGTCGCTACGAGCATTGTACGAGTATGCAAGACATGAATAGTAATATGATAAAGGCATTTGCGATGAATAATAACGGTACAAACATATGGAGCTTATGTGGGTTAGATTTAACTTTTATACGTGAGTGCCTTTCGTGCGGGTGCCATGCATGCTTAGTTTCCTTCCGTAAACTATTTTATTTACATGTACGAAACGAACATTTCGAAAAACGGTGTCCTTTACTTACGTTCCGTACGCCGAATACATCGGCTCTCCCCCCTTCCCCAACAGTGTCCCAACATATTAAGCATATCTCATATACAGAAAATGGAACATTCCAGAAAATGGTGTTCTTTACTTACGTTCGCAGACGCCGAGTACATCGGCTCTCCCCCCCCCCTCCCCAACATGTTGTCCCAATATAGTATACACAATATATATATATATATCACATAAACAGACGCCGCGTACGGCTCTCCCATATCCCGCGTCCGGGCATCCCGCGTCCGGGATGATAAGCCAGCTGAATCAGGTGGACACAGTTGCCCTTCCCCTTCCCCACATATACATTTACATATACATATACATATACATATATATCCATGCACATATACATGTACCATAAGGCGTGATTACCAATAAAAAAAGTGTCATTATGAGAAAAGAAACATCGAATAGGGTCATAAGGTATAGTTTCATCTTACTTAGAACCTTTATGGCTTATCATTCCCTATAATAGAGTCGAGATATCAAGAAATCGTTTAACATTTCCATACTTCCATTTTTATAGCGAACATATCTATCGTAGGCACTTTCTCATTTTCGACTCCATCGTTATCATTATAAGATCATATTCCTAACCTTAGCCCAGGAATCATCTTTGTCGTACTTATCATGGACGTATGTTCTTTCTTAGCATTATCGTTATCACGGTCATCATAGACATTTTTACATTAGGATAGTGTTGTACCTATCGTTTAATAATCGAACGAGGGTCAAAAGTTTCCTTAGATTCTACTCGTGAATAAGTCAAACGAAGCGATAGGAAAAGTCGGGAACAATGGGCCCACCTCGGGCCGAATGAAGCAATACTTTCCTAATTTATGCGATGTTACGAGTCATGATGTTACTTATGAGGATCTTAAAGTATTCGGGTCCTCTTTATGCAAGTTCTAGAGGCTTGGGAAGGTTTTTCAACATTTTGCACATGTTCTAATTCAATTCCACTGAATGAATAGTAACTAATTTCAATCTCGGTTTTCTAGGAAAGGAATTATCCCCGAGGCCCGTGTTCAAGCCTACTACGTCTAAGACATGCCGAAGAAAGAAAGTGAAGTCTTACATACCTCTTTTCGCTCCTTCTGCTACTCCAAATCCAAGTTGCAAACTCGCCAAAATCCACAATTTGGTCATGTTTACCAAATCTTGATTAGAAGCCTTTTGAGTTGGATTCTTAAATGAACTTGGCTACCGAAATTTTGGCAGATTTCCCCCGTAAACATACCATGCCACCAAGTTTAACTTGGCCGATTTCAATCAACAACAATCCCGGAATACAACCCGGCCAAACTATCAACAATAATGTCAACAATTATCCTAACAACACCATGATTTTCATAATAATCCAAGGCTACCCGAATCCTCCAACTTCAACAAGAGACATTCATAACACATTTTCTACTTTCAAATTCATAGACTTATGTCAACAATTCCACACGTCTTCAACAATATCTTCATAAATTCAAGAAACTATATTAAGATCACACTAACTCTCAAATCAGCACACATAACTACGACTTCCATTTGAGTCACCAAACTTTCATTTTATATCATAATATCCACAACAACACAACAAGCATGCTATTAAATAAAACTTGTTCATCTCTTCCACACCATTCGACCACCACACTAGTCACACAAACTTCATGAATTTTATCCATTTCAACACGTACAAGATTAAGTAAAATTTAATTCATTGTTCCCATACAACACAACACACACACACACGACCAACTCATACCATGCAACACACGGCCAAGCTTGGCATACACACTTCCACAATTTTTCATTCATTTCTTGACATAACAACAACCAACATGATACACACATAACCAACCACCACACATACCACACGGCCTAACCCGTTTTTCATTCATTTTCCATGCCACAATAAATACAAACCATCCGCAACATACACAAGATATAGAAAATGAAGATCTCTCTCTCTCTCTCTCTCTCTCTCTCTCTCTCTCTCTCTTTCTCTTCTCTCTCTCTCTCTCTCTCTCTCTCTCTCTCTCTCTCTCTCTCTCTATGATAATCAAAACGAATGGTTTCCTTGTTCTAACAACCACTCCACATCGTAAAGGACCTTCCAATTAGTGGAAAATTAGAAGGAATATAATTTTTCATGATCATCTTCAGGTGAACAGCCAAATACTGGCCGTGGTGTCTTTCTCTCTTTTCTCCCTCTTTTCTTGAATTTTCTTGAATGAAAAATGATGACTTATGTCTTATGTTTCCTTATATATATATATATATATATATATATATATATATATATATATATATATATATATATATATGTGGCCGGCCATGTGCCATTTGTTTTCTCCAAATTTTTCCCAACTTTTCTAGAAATTTCTTGAATAATAAAGATGACTAGTCTTGCATGGTCATGTTTTTATCACATGTAGTTTACACCCATGTGGGCCATAGTCCACCTTGAATCTTTTTCCACAAGTCATGCATAAAAATTTCCAATTTCCAAATTTGTCCTTAATAATCCATGCCACTAATATTATAAGCGACTTGCGCATTCAAACGAAACCGGAAAATATAACTTTCCTTAGCTTCCCGCCATTAGCTCAAAATATTCAAACGTGCAAAATGCGAGGTGTAACATCCTTCCCCTTTATATATATATATATAATATTCATATAGTCCCATTGGTCGCATAAGCACCTCGGGGGAGCTCCCTTTTCGAAGTTATTTTCCATCCTTCACCTTAGCTCTTAAGCTATCCAATACCGTTCTCTTTGTCATACTCTTTCTCTTCATATACGTCCATTTTCTGGCGTCGCACTACTCAAAGTTTGTGCGAACTTCTCATATTACCTTAAACATTATCCGGACTTCTATCCACTCATTGTCGGTTTCCCCCGACCTTACTAATTTACTGGAAAGGGTCTCCTTAGCGTAGTCTAAGCGTTCATGTCAAATACACTACGTATCAACCGTTCTATATCTCATTCTTACATTCCTCTCACCCGCTTCACCCCTGGGGTGTACCTATACCTTTATCCATTTATACTCCGTTTCATATCCTCATTCCCAATCTCAATCTATGGTAGAATAATAATAACTTACTTTGGCAACACTTGTACCATTTACCTCGTTGTCACACTCGAGCTTCTCGCACCCTTACTCAATTAATGCCTTCTCGTATCGTAACTTCTCGGCATCGGGACTCATGTCCACCGATACAATCATGTTTGGGATATCCTACGCCTTCATATATACATGTGTATAATTACTATTAACTAGCCCACAAAATACGTCCAAACGCTATTCAAGCTATCCTAATTCCCGAGGCTATGATGTACTTCAGTCTTTTCGCCAAGCAAGTCCGTCTTGTCCTACGCGTCTTCTTATGATCTCCAATTATTCCATACACTCTAGTTTCCCTTAGGTTGCTCCGCCCTCCTTTTTGTCTCTGATGTTCGAATATGTAGAATTTCTTATAAACTTCCCGTGGGGTCACCCATCCTAGAATTGCTCCCACCTGGGCACGCTTAACTCAAAAATTTCACTGGAATTCGGTGCCTTAATGTCGATATTTTCACGTCCGCTTTTTCATATGGCCTTTACTACTCGATCTGAAGCCAACCAAAGCTTTACAATTTCCGAGATATTCTCGTAATACGTCCTTTCTTCTACAATGACCGTTTTGCCTTTTTATTCCCGATGTTCACCTTCCGCCCGCATGTATGGCTATTTCCCAAGTCGGCGCCCGGCTCCACGTAAGACAAAATGAACAAATATATTCACCCGGAAAGTTTTTTGCTTCCATATCATTTCTCGCCTTTATATATATGGGCGCTTACGGAAATCGACGATTAATATAAGGAAAGGATTCCTATGTCTTGGCTCTATCGCACAATCATAGGACGAAAGAAGGTCAACCATTCCTAAATGCCCGTAGCCTCCCCGTTTATAAATGTGGCCGGCTTCACACCCATAAATGTGACTCTACCGGACACGACTTTGCGTACAACCCTTGGACCGACCTCTCCGATACCACTTTGTCACACCCCGACTTTACTAGGGTGTGATGGGCACCCGACCCCACATCCGAGAGCCGAGCGAACCCTCTGGACTGTTATTACGTATAAGTTTGTGTCGTACCAACTAAAGATAGGATACATAGTGAACTCAATTTTTTTTTTTTTTATAAGAAAAGTCTATCATCGGTGGGACCCATGTCATGAAACATAATATCTAGATATTAATCGGCGAAACCTCCAAGCCGTCACTCTATACCCTCGACTCGTTCGCAAAGTCTCTAACACCGAACAAACATCATAGCTCATATGATCCGACTCACTTGCTCCGGTAACGTCGAGCCTACCAACCCCGGAGATATGGAACATCTTGTATGCTAGCTTCAGTCCTGGGCCGTACCTGCGCGGGCATGGACGCAGCCCGAAGAAGAGGGTCATTACGAGCATTGTACCATGAGTATGCAAGACATGAATATAATATGATAAAAGCATTTGCGTGGTCATGAATAATAACGGTACAAACATATGAGAGAGATGGGGTTAGATTTAACCGTACGTGAGTGCCTTTCAAAATCCGGGTGCGATGCATGCTTAGTTTCTTCCGTAAAACGTACTTTATTTACATGTACGAACAGAACATTTCGGAAAACGGTGTCCTTTACTTGGTTCTGCGTACTTAAGAATACATCGGCTCTCCCACCCCCTTCCCCAACGTTGTCCCAACATATTAAGCATATCTCATACGATAAAACGGACATTCCGAAAAACGTGTTCTTTACTTACGTTCGCGTTTTGCCGAGTACATCGGCTCTCCCACCCCCCTCCCCAACAATGTCCCAATATAGTATACAATATATATATATATATATCACATAAACACGCCGCGTACGTTGCTCTCCCATATCCCGCGTCCCGGCATCCCGCGTCCGGATGATAAGCCACCGATATCGTGGACACGCTTCCTCTTCCCCTTCCCCACATATACATTTACATATACATATACATATACATATATATCCATGCACATATACATGTACCATAAGGCGTGATTACCAATAAAAAAAGTGTCATTATGAGAAAAGAAACATCGAATAGGGTCATAAGGTATAGTTTCATCTTACTTAGAACCTTTATGTAAAGAATGACTTTCCCTATAATAGAGTCGAGATATCAAGAAATCGTTTAACATTTCCATACTTCCATTTTTATAGCAGAACATATCTATCGTAGGCACTTTCTCATTTTCGACTCCATCGTTATCATTATAAGATCATATTCCTAACCTTAGCCAATGAATCATCTTTGTCGTACTTATCATGGACGTATGTTCTTTCTTAGCATTATCGTTATCACGGTCATCATAGACATTTTTACATTAGTATATGGTTGTACCTATCGTTTAATAATCGGAACGAGGGTCAAAAGTTTCCTTAGGATTCTACTCCGGGTAAGTCAAACGAAGCGATAGGAAAAGTCGGGAACAATGGGCCCGAGTCCTCGGGCCGAATGAAGTAGGCGTATAATATATATGTTACGAGTATATGTATACTTATAGGATCTATAATATTCGGGTCCTCTTTATGCAAGTTCTAGAGGCTTGGGAAGGTTTTTCAGCATTTTGCACATATTCTAATTCAATTCCACTGAATGAATAGTAACTAATTTCAATCTCGGTTTTCTAGGAAAGGAATTATCCCCGAGGCCCGTGTTCAAGCCTACTACGTCTAAGACATGCCGAAGAAAGAAAGTGAAGTCTTACATACCTCTTTTCGCTCCTTCTGCTACTCCAAATCCAAGTTGCAAACTCGCCAAAAATCCACAATTTGGTCATGTTTACCAAATCTTGATTAGAAGCCTTTTGAGTTGGATTCTTAAATGAACTTGGCTACCGAAATTTTGGCGAAGATTTCCCCCGTAAACATACCATGCCACCAAGTTTAACTTGGCCGATTTCAATCAACAACAATCCCGGAATACAACCCGGCCAAACTATCAACAATAATGTCAACAATTATCCTAACAACACCATGATTTTCATAATAATCCAAGGCTACCCGAATCCTCCAACTTCAACAAGAGACATTCATAACACATTTTCTACTTTCAAATTCATAGACTTATGTCAACAATTCCACACGTCTTCAACAATATCTTCATAAATTCAAGAAACTATATTAAGATCACACTAACTCTCAAATCAGCCCACATAACTACGACTTCCATTTGAGTCACCAAACTTTCATTTTATATCATAATATCCACAACAACACAACAAGCATGCTATTAAATAAAACTTGTTCATCTCTTCCACACCATTCGACCACCACACTAGTCACACACAACTTCATGAATTTTATCCATTTCAACACGTACAAGATTAAGTAAAATTTAATTCATTGTTCCCATACAACACAACACACACACACACGACTAACTCATACCATGCAACACACGGCCAAGCTTGGCATACACACTTCCACAATTTTTCATTCATTTCTTGACATAACAACAACCAACATGATACACACATAACCAACCACCACACATACCACACGGCCTCTACCCGTTTTTCATTCATTTTCCATGCCACAATAAATACAAACCATCCGCAACATACACAAGAAGATGAAACCTTACCTTTTCCTTTCATGTTCTTCCTCGGCTAGCTTCCTCCATAATCAAAACGAATGGTTTCCTTGTTCTAACAACCACTCCACATCGTAAAGGACCTTCCAATTAGTGGAAAACTAGAAGGAATATATTTTTTCATGATCATCTTCAAAGGGCACCAAAATTCCTTTGGCCGTGGCTGTCTTTCTCTCTTTTCTCCTCTTTTCTTGAATTTTCTTGAATGAAAAATGATGACTTATGTATTATGTTTCCTTACTTATATATATATATATATATATATATATATATATATATATATATAGCATGTGGTCGGCCATGTGCCATTTGTTTTCTCCAAATTTTTCCCAACTTTTCTAGAAATTTCTTGAATAATAAAAGATGACTAGTCTTGCATGGTCATGTTTTTATCACATGTATTTTACACCCATGTGGGCCATAGTCCACCTTGAATCTTTTTCCACAAGTCATGCATAAAAAATTTCAATTTCCAAGTTTGTCCTTAATAATCCATGCCACTAATATTATAAGCGACTTGCGCATTCAAACGAAACCGGAAAATATAACTTCGTCCTTAGCTTCCCGCCATTAGCTCAAAATATTCAAACGTGCAAAATGCGAGGTGTAACATTTATGATAAGGTTAGGATAAACTTATGATAAGGTCATGATGTGTCTATGAGGTGTATGATAATGATATGTCTATGATGAGCACATGATGATACGATTCCACCGTGCCTAAATGGTCGGACATGTCACCGCGAAGGGCCGCGAGATTCCACCGTGCCTAGATGAAGTCGGGCATGTCACCGCGAAGGCGGGTGCATACGATTCCACCGTGCCTAGATGGTCGGGCATGTCACCACTAAGGCGAGCGCGATGATTACACCGAGCCTTAGAGGAAAGGCATGACACCACTGAAGTGGGCAACGTATGATGGTTACCCGGACGCGGGTTAACGATAATGGTATATACACGATATGGTGATGTATGTGCTATGACGATATATGTACTATGATTATATATGTTATATGTATGAAATGCATCCACTCTTAAAGGTTAAGCAAGGTGTTATGTCTTCATCTTATGTCTTATGATTTCTCTATTATGTTCATTTCATTCATGCCTTACATACTAAGTACAATGTTCGTACTGATGTCCGTTTTCTTTGGACGCTGTGTTCATGTCCACAGGTAAACAGGGAGGAGTTCCAGAATCGTAGGAGCTGTTAGTAGGCCTTGAAAGCACTCCATTATTCCGGAGGTGCCATTGCTTATTGTTTTGTGTATATGTATTTTAGGCACGGCGGGGTCCTGTCCCATCCCTATGTCTAGCACTCTAGTAGAGGCTTGTAGATACGTATGTGTGGGTAGTATGGTCTCACGATGTCCTTATTGTATGTATATTATTTTTATAGCCGAAGGGCTTATGTATATAAAGGTAATTATGTTCAAAGTGAAAAATGGTTTTTCTATGATTTGAGTATAAGATTAATGAATGAACGCTTGATAAAATGTATGATGGGTAATAGTACGAGCGGTGCTCGGTGGTTAGCTTCGGAAATGTACCCCGAATTAGGTCGTCGTGACAAAAGTGGTATCAGAGCAGTTCAGTCCTAGGAAGTGTCTACGAGCTGTGTCTAGTAGAGTCTTGTTTATGGTGTGTTACGCGCCACATCTATAAACAGGAGGCTACATGGCATTTAGGATGGTTACTCTCTTTTATCTCTAAGATCGTGCGATAGAGCTAAGCCATAGGAAATGAGATTCCTTATACTAACCCTTGATTGCAGCAGAAGAACGGTATTGACAGAAGATAGTGATTGATGACATTGAAAGTTACAGAGGTAAGCAACTTATATGGTAAGTGTAATAGGGCTAATTAGAAAGAGTAACAAGTTAAGTATGCTTACTTCGCAAGGTTTATTCTATTTTACGAGCAGGCTTGTGAACGAGGTAAAGAAGTGGCACTCTATAGCGTTGATTATGATCAAGACATTATGAGAGCGTGGCAAGAACTGTAATACAATGTAAGTAAAGTATAGTGAGGAAACGACTAAAGATGGATATGTTCTATATGAATAAAGAATGAATGCAAGTGTGAAACCAAAGAACGAGCCATGGGGCAAGAGATAAGAAAGCTTATAAGACCTTGTTAGAAAAATCCGGATAGGTTTCACAATGACGAAATGATAGCAAGCAAACTTGAAAAAGGAATCGCAGAAATGTGATATGGCAAAGTAGTAGTAGTTTGTGATTTGTATAATCGAGAGCACGAGTGATATCTTTAGCATGTAAAAGACCAAGACTACGGAAAGATGAATAACGAAATAGGACGATTGTAAAAAGGATCAACACAATGGAGGATGAGAGGGGATGATTAGAATGAAATGAAAGGTTTTGGAAGCGAAGAATGGATTGTACAAAGGTAGTATATTCTAAAGGACAAAGCGGTACTAAGTTAAGAATAGGGTTCCTCGTGCAAAGAATAAAGGATTGATTATAAAACGGGAGGAAACAAGATAAATTGAGGAGGAAGGAATGTAAAGGAATAAGAATGGGAATAGAAAGAGAAGGAAATGCGCCGCAAAGTACACGCGCTTAAGAAGTAGTCGTGTTATGATTAAAGGAAGATGCATCTCCTACGAATATCCTATGCCAAGTTAGAACGAGTAAGGTATATGAAGTAATGAGTTGAAAAGAAAAAGGTGGCCATGAGTTATGAGTTTACCGTATGACGATAAAGCGAGAGAGCAAAGCTATCATCCGACAAATATAATATGGTATAGTATAGACATAAATAGGAATTCGGAACCTAGAGCAAGGAGAATTTTAAGGATATTAAGAAGATAGTCATGGAGAAAGACTAGGGCTAAAAGAGTGTGGTATAGTCGGACACTCCATAAGGGGCTTAATGAATTTCGATGTCCCCATTAATTCATCAACCTAGGGGACTATTAGTCATAAGAGGTAGAAGTGAAAAGACAATAAAGAAGGCGTTTGGATTGAATCTGATATGTATAAGCATTTTGATTTGATACAAGAACTCAACTAGCAAAAAGGAAAACAAGTTAAACCATGCGATAAAAAGAACTCCGACATTATATGGAATAGAGGAGTTGAAGGATCGTTAAGGTCGGCCAGATGACTATCAAAGACTGTTAACACTCAAAGGTTACAGTATATGAAAACATCCTTTAAAAGGGGGGAAGAGCAAATTCAGTTCTCAGATGAGCTACAATATTCCGAAGCTCAAGAAAGGGAAATCTTAGCACTAGAAGAGATAAAATTTTTAGCAAGAGGAATAAGTATAGGGAGTTCAATGATCTCCAAAGGGAAGGGAGATAGTGTGCCTATGAATAGCAAGACAGCAGTGCTGTCTAAGATTAGAAAGTACCTCGCAAGTCGTGGAGTCACAAGTCGCCGGTCATATCAAATGTGAGAGTATATGTTATAGAACCAAATAGGCAACCGTCTTGATGCAATGGCCGACAAAAATGGTGTAAGAACAACGATAGGGAGTCAAAGAAGAACATTGGCTAATTTAAGTCTCAAATGATCACCGGTACAAGAGAATCAAGGACTTAAGAAAAAAGCATACTCGTATCAAAAGGAAGTTATGATTAAGTAGGATTTTATCTTAGTTCCATGTTTATGAGTTTATATTGCAATTATGCTAAAACTGAGGAGAGGAAATTGTAGGAAAAGTTTAGGTATGAATAGGATGATATTGTAAGGAATTAAAGAGTTCGACCAAGGAATTAAAAAGGAGATGGTGTGGTAGGTATATAAGGTCGATGAGTACAAAAAGGGATAGTCTAAAGTAGCACCAAGAAGCAAGCAAGGAAGAGTGCCATGTCTGAACACGGGAATTTTTCTACTAGTAGAGAAATAAGGAGCAAGGCAAAAGAGTACAACAATTAAGAGTGCTCATAGACTGGCAGAGAGCCGTAGCAATCATTAGTTAAGACCATCTTAATGGCAACAGGTCCCAGACAAGAACTAGATATCGTTGACCACTGAGTACATATATAAGAACATGAGGATATGGAACTAATGAATTAGTTCGATAGAGAATTGGGAGGATATGAAAGAAGACTAATGAGCCCATAGTATAAGAGCATGGAGATCAAGAATTAAAGGAGGACAACCATTTCAAGAAACTAATAAAAGCGTTGTAAGTTCGCAAGCTACAACATTCGAGGACGAATATTCCTAAGGGGGGAAGGATGTTGCACCTTGCATTCTCAGAGCATGATTATTCCATGTACTTCACCATATTAATGGAGTATCGGAGACATTCCATGAAGTTTTGGAAGGTACAAGCCATGGGAAGTTCGTAACAAGAAAGTAAAGGATGAATTACGATCTCGTAAGACGTAATCGGGAAGGACAACCTTGAAACCAGAGGACATGACCATTATCAAGTATTATTAATGATAAATATAATGTATATAAGGTATACCGGAAGGTTTTATAAGGAAATTAGTGGAAGAAGTGGAGTAGTATGACTTTGGAGAAAGCATGGGTAATGTTTTGTGTGAAAATTTTGGTCCAACTTGAGGGACGAATATCTCTTAGCATATGAAGTGTTTTGAAGTGAAAAAAAAGCCTAAAATAAATTTGGTTGAGTCTAGTTTGCAACGCAACAAACCGCTCATCGATAGGACATCGGAGTAGAGAATTATGGACGTTACAAGTTCAGCTGATAGAGCAGAAACGCATGCTACAGTAACCAACCTGCTACTTATATAAAGGGTAAAAACCCCCTTTGTAATCAGATTTTGCCAGAAAATTCCAGAAATTGAAGAGAGAGAGAGAGAGGGAAACAAAAGTGAGCAATTTTCAAGTAGTGGAGTAGTAGTTTAGGGCCGGGTAACGCATGGTTGCGATTCTAGTATTGTTTTGCGGTGTATTTTAGCATGGATATTGAGGATATTGCTGTCTTAACAAGAAGAAACATGAAACTTTTAAATAAATAAACATTATCTAAAAACGCATACTCTTTTAACATTTACAAATCATCCGCACTTCCCGACGCGCTATCCACGAGACAACGTACGCAAAGTCTCTAACATATGCTAAAAACCACGACACGAACACTTTGACTCGGCAACACTCCGAACTGAGGTGGAGCTCGCCAATTCCGCGGAGACAACTTCTAGCAAGTCTTCTCTTCATCTGGGTGTACCTGCGTGGCATGAAACGCAGCCCCCCGAAGAAGGAGGGTCAGTACGGAACATGTACTGAGTATGTAAAGCATTACTAAAGCGTAAATCAGGAAAAATACGACAAAAAGCAAGTTTAGGTCACCTGACATGAATTAGATATTTAAATAAAATAGTCCCTTCGGACGGCCGCTTCCGGCCTAACAATAATAATGGTGGCCCGCCGGGCATTGCCGCTTCCGCATGATGATAATGATGATAATAATAATAATAATAATAATAATAATAATAATAATAATAATAACAATAATAATAATAATAATCCCCTTCGGGTGCGCCGGTCCGATACGTCTATCCCGGCCCCATCGGACATGCGCGGTCCCGACGTAAAATGATGGCCCTTCGGGCATGCCGGTCCAACATACGTCTATCCCCGGCCCCATCGGACATGCTGGCCCCGACATAATCCTAGCCCCTTCGGGCATGTCACTCGCGGCATACGGCTACCCTGGCCCCATCGGACATGCCACTCGCGACATAATACTAATCCTAGCCCCTTCGGGCATATTAATAATAGTAATAATAATAATAAAATATCGCACCCCCTTCGGAGTGGTTTTTTAAAAAAGTTTTATAAAATATCACACTCCCTTCGGAGTGGTTTTGTACGCACCCCCTTCGGAGTGGTTTTAGAAGAGCCTTAGAAAATAATATATCACACCCCCTTCGGGGTGGTTTAAGAAAGCTTTAGAAAATAATATATCACACCCCCTTCGGAGTGGTTTTGAAAAGTTTAAATAATAAAATGTCACACTCCCTTCGGAGTGGTTTTGAAAAGTTTAAATAATAAAATGTCACACTCCCTTCGGAGTGGTTTTGAAAGATTTAAATAATAAAATATCACTTAATGGAGTCATCTATGAAGTTTCAAGACAATTCGATCACATCCCTGCAAGTTACGGCGTTTGAACATTTTCCAACAAAATATAAAGATTCTAGTTCAATCGCACTGAATGAATAGTGCTCAATTTCAGAATCGACTTTCGATGGACAGAATAACCCCCGAAGCTCAAATTCAAGCCTAGAACACCTAGGACATGCCAAAGGAAGGAGAGGGATAGCTTCACATACCTTTCGGACGTCTTATGCTCGTTCAATCTCGAATCCCGTTTCGCCCGAATTTGCAAATGGTCATGTTTACCAATTGTCAATAGTAGACCTTTTTGCTTTCAACTCTTCCATTCTTCACTTGTCTACAAAAATTTTGGCAGCATCTCCTCTGTAAATACACCGTCCCGAGAATTATGGCTCGGCCCATATCAACAACAATCAAACCAACAACTACATCAACAATATCAATAAGCAATTCCAACTGCATCCTAACATTAATAACTCAATTCTACATAATTCGACGACGATCATGCACATTCAATTCAACTCCATATATTCAAACTCATATCAACAATCGCATTTCATTCCTTCCAAACTCATAGACTACATCGACAATCCGCATGTTTACAACATTCTTTCTATAAATTCAAGAAAGCATATTACGATCACATTAGCTTCCAAACGGCTCATATGATTACAACTTTAATCTTGGATCATTAAGACTCCATTTTCCATCATAAAATTCACAATACCACAACAATTAAAATACTACATCAAATCAGCCCACCTTCGGCCATCACACCCACATACATGTTTTCATAATCTTTCATCAATTTACATATATCACAACATGTACAAAACATGCACAACCACAACAACCAAGTTGCTAAATAAAAGTAATTCATTTATTCCACACAACACACTATATTCGGCCACCCAACATAACACCCTAACTTCATGAACTTCATTTATTTACACACTCCACAACATTCACAAATCATGCATAACACATGAAAGACAAGATTGAATCTTACCTCCTTCCCTCCACTTTTCTACACGGCTAGACTTGATGAATTGCAACTAGGAATGGTTTTCTCCCTCCAACAACTACTCCATGTCGTAGAGAACCCTTCAATTAGTAGAGAAACAAGAAGAACAAATTTTTCCATGACCAAATTTATGGGGCTGGTTCGGCCAGCCCCTCTCTCTCTCTTGGCCGTTCCTCCTTCTTTTTCTTTCTTCACTTTTCTTGAAATTTCTAGGAGCTAAAATGATGAAAGGTGCCTTGTCTTGTATTACTTATATATATATATATATATATATACATGGGGCACATGGCCCTCACATGGCCGGCCCTTCTTTTTTTTTTTGTTCTCAATTTTCTTTTCTTTTCCTTTCCCTCCAAATCCTTCTTTAAAATTCTAGAGATTTCCAAAAGATGAACATGATAAAATGACTTAATAAATCATCCATTTCTACAAATATTAATCTTCCAAGTAGCCATGGCCCACACTACATGTGGCCTTATTTTTTTTCATGAACTACTAATTTCCAAAATTCCACTTTTAACCCCAAACTTCTTGTTAATAATTCCATTCCATAAAATCATAAAACGCTTATGCCTTACAACAAAGTCGGAAAATAACCTTGTCCATAATTTGTCGCAACAACTTAAAAATATTCCGACGTGCGAAATGCGAGATGTAACATCCTTCCCCCCTTTAGAACATTCGTCCTCGAATGTTCGACTAGGCATGCGGGGTCTCGTAAGCACCTCGGGGGAGCTCCCTTTTTATAGCTGTTGCTGGTTTCTCCATTCTTAGTAACTTACTTCGGCGAGCGGGGGCTTCATTGGTAGCCCAAATGCCCATAACAGACACACTGTTATATCAACTGTTCTTATCCCACTCTTGCATTTTTCTTATCCGCTTCCCCCCTTTTAAGGGGCTCCTTACACGTCAACAATCTTCACGTTGGGACACACGTGCTCACTAATTCAATCACGAATGAGGCATCATGCGCATTCGTATGTATATACATAATTATTATCAACTAATCCACAAAATACTTCCAAACGTAGTTCAAGCCTATCCTAATTCCAAAGCCGTAGCGTACTTTCCGTCTCTTCTCTAATCTCGCCTGTCGCGTGCTGGGTGGCTCCTTTTACAGCCTCCAACCATCTTGTACATTCTAATTTCTCATTGTCTCTTGGATCAATGTTTGCGAAAATTTGGTATACTTCCCAGGGGGTCACCCATCCTGGAATTGCTCCCACCCTGAGCACGCTTAACCTCGCAACTTTGACAGATTCTGGTCCCCTAATACTGGTATAATCACGTCCACTTCCACACATAACCTTTATTACATAATCTGGAGCCAGTCAAAGTTTTACAGATTCCGAGGCACGCTCGCAACACGTCCTTTCTCTTGCAATTACCGTTTCGCCCTTTTTGATTCCTAATGCTCACCTTCACTTCCATTCTCCCGACTTATATTTCAGTAATGCTTCATTATTCTTACCTCATCCAACATGCCTCGTCCGCACCGTTGTTTACCACTGTACTTTGTAACTGTTGATGTCATAGGTCGCTTTCTTTATCGACGTCGTCCTTCCGCTGAAATAAAAGGTTAGTACAAGGGACTTCATACCCTATGACTGGGCTCTATCGCACGATCTTAAATATGAAAGAAGGTCAACAATTCTTAGATATGAAAGAAGGTCAACGATCCCTAGATGCCCCGTAGCCTCTTGTTTATAAATGTGGCGCGCAACACACTATAAACAGACTCTACCGGACACGACTTTGCGTACGACCCCTAGGACAACACCGCTCCGATACCACTTTGTCACACCCCGACCTTACTAGGGTGTGATGGGCACCCGACCCTCCTCGAGTCGAGCGAACCCTTAACGTTCGCGTTACTAAAATCCGCGCATTCGAAAATTTTTAAGAAACATGAAACTTTTAAATAAATAAACATTATCTAAAAACGCATACTCTTTTAACATTTACAAATCATCCGCACTTCCCGACGCGCTATCCACAGACACAACGTCCGCAAAGTCTCTAACATATGCTAAAAACCACGACACGAACACTTTGACTCGGCAACACTCCGAACTGAGGTGGAGCTCGCCAATTCCGCGGAGACAACTTCTAGCAAGTCTTCTCTTCATCTGGGTGTACCTGCGTGGCATGAAACGCGCCCCCCCGAAGAAGGAGGGTCGAGACGGAATATGTACCGAGTATGTAAAGCATTACTAAAACGTAAATCAGGAAAAATACGACAAAAAGCAAGTTTAGGTCACCTGACATGAATTAGATATTTAAATAAAATAGTTCCTTCGGACGGCCGCTTCCGGCCTAACAATAATAATGGTGGCCCTTTCGGGCATTGCGCTTCCGGCATAATGATAATGATGATAATAATAATAATAATAATAATAATAATAATAATAATAATAATAATAATAATAATAATAATAATAATCCCCCGCGGGTGCGCCGGTCCGACATACGTCTATCCCGGCCCCATCGGACATGCCGGTCCCGACGTAAAATGATGGCCCTTCGGGCATGCCGGTCCAACATACGTCTATCCCGGCCCCATCGGACATGCCGGCCCCGACATAATCCTAGCCCCGCCGGGCATGTCACTCGCGGCATACGGCTACCCCGGCCCCATCGGGCATGCCACTCGCGACATAATACTAATCCTAGCCCCTTCGGGCATATTAATAATAGTAATAATAATAATAAAATATCGCACCCCCTTCGGAGTGGTTTTTTAAAAAAAGTTTTATAAAATATCACACTCCCTTCGGAGTGGTTTTGTACGCACCCCCTTCGGAGTGGTTTTAGAAGAGCCTTAGAAAATAATATATATCACACCCCGCTAAGTGGTTTAAGAAAGCTTTAGAAAATAATATATCACACCCTTCGGAGTGGTTTTGAAAAGTTTAAATAATAAAATGTCACACTCCCTTCGGAGTGGTTTTGAAAGATTTAAATAATAAAATATCACTTAATGGAGTCATCTATGAAGTTTCAAGACAATTCGATCACATCCCTGCAAGTTACGGCGTTTGAACATTTTCCAACAAAATATAAAGATTCTAGTTCAATCGCACTGAATGAATAGTGCTCCATTTCGAATCGACTTTCGATGGACAGAATAACCCCCGAAGCTCAAATTCAAGCCTAGAACACCTAGGACATGCCAAAGGAAGGAGAGGGATAGCTTCACATACCTTTCGGACGTCTTATGCTCGTTCAATCTCGAATCCCGTTTCGCCCAGAATTTGCAAATGGTCATGTTTACCAATTGTCAATAGTAGACCTTTTTGCTTTCAACTCTTCCATTCTTCACTTGTCTACAAAAATTTTGGCAGCATCTCCTCTGTAAATACACCGTCCCGAGAATTATGGCTCGGCCCATATCAACAACAATCAAACCAACAACTACATCAACAATATCAATAAGCAATTCCAACTGCATCCTAACATTAATAACTCAATTCTACATAATTCGACGACGATCATGCACATTCAATTCAACTCCATATATTCAAACTCATATCAACAATCGCATTTCATTCCTTCCAAACTCATAGACTACATCGACAATCCGCATGTTTACAACATTCTTTCTATAAATTCAAGAAAGCATATTACGATCACATTAGCTTCCAAACGGCTCATATGATTACAACTTTAATCTTGGATCATTAAGACTCCATTTTCCATCATAAAATTCACAATACCACAACAATTAAAATACTACATCAAATCAGCCCACCTTCGGCCATCACACCCACATACATGTTTTCATAATCTTTCATCAATTTACATATATCACAACATGTGCAAAACATGCACAACCACAACAACCAAGTTGCTAAATAAAAGTAATTCATTTATTCCACACAACACACTATATTCGGCCACCCAACATAACACCCTAACTTCATGAACTTCATTTATTTACACACTCCACAACATTCACAAATCATGCATAACACATGAAAGACAAGATTGAATCTTACCTCCTTCCCTCCACTTTTCTACACGGCTAGACTTGATGAATTGCAACTAGGAATGGTTTTCTCCCTCCAACAACTACTCCATGTCGTAGAGAACCCTTCAATTAGTAGAGAAACAAGAAGAACAAATTTTTCCATGACCAAATTTATGGGCCGGGTTCGGCCCCTCTCTCTCTCTCTGGCCGTTCCTCCTTCTTTTCTTTCTTCACTTTTCTTGAAATTTCTAGGAGCTAAAATGATGAAAGGTGCCTTGTCTTGTATTTCTTATATATATATATATATATATATACATAGGGGCACATGGCCCTCACATGGCCGGCCCTTTTTTTTTTTTTTGTTCTCAATTTTCTTTTCTTTTCCTTTTCCTCCAAATCCTTCTTTAAAATTCTAGAGATTTCCAAAAGATGAACATGATAAAATGACTTAATAAATCATCCATTTCTACAAATATTAATCTTCCAAGTAGCCATGGCCCACACTACATGTGGCCTTATTTTTTCATGAACTACTAATTTCCAAAATTCCACTTTTAACCCCAAACTTCTTGTTAATAATTCCATTCCATAAAATCATAAAACGCTTATGCCTTACAACAAAGTCGGAAAATAACCTTGTCCATAATTTGTCGCAACAACTTAAAAATATTCCGACGTGCGAAATGCGAGATAGATTGTGAGCTTTCGGGCTAGGATAAACGTTGAACGACTAAGGCGACCGAAAGGTATGTGTCGTGCTCGTCCCTTTCTTTTCAAAGGCATGATTCCTATGGTATGATTCCATAAGTGTTTCCATAACCTTCTTGATTTCAAAAGCTAGAAGTTATTACTCTTAAAGTTTCTTATGATGTTAAAAATGAGAATGTTTTTATAAGGATTACGTTGAGGATGATTTTATGCTTAAAGGTCTCAAATGTGATTTCAACGATGATGTGAAAATGTTAAGCTATTTCATGATTTTCTCGATTTATTTCATTGTTGTTGATCTCACCTTATAAATTCTTCCTTCATGGTGGGATAGGGCGATGGTTTTTATTTGAACTCCTATGCACGCCATGAGTATAATGTATGTATAGGGCTATTTTGTGACATTACAGAGTTCTATTATTTCATTTTGATTATGCACTGCACTCATTTTCATTTTTCATGTATATATAAGGCACAGTTGACAGGGGGTGACGCTGTGACCTTTGTTGTGTGTGTATATGGCACAGTTGATAGCGGGTGACGTTGTGGCCTTCGTTGTGATGTGTATATGTATGGCACAGTTGACCGCGGGTGACGTTGTGGCCTTTGTTGTGATGTGTCTATGTATGGCACGCTGATTGTGGGGGTAACGCCGTGGCTTTTGTTGTGATGTGTATATGTATGGCAGCCAGATTGACGTGGGGTGACGCTGTTTTTTTTGTTGTGATGTGTATATGTACGACACGGTTGATCGGGGGGAGGGGGTGACGTCGTGTCTTTGTTGTGATGTGTATATGTATGGCACGATGGACGGGGGTGAAGTCGTGGGCTTTGTTGTGGTGTGTATATATATGGTACTTAATGATGGCGGAGTGACGTCGTGGCCTTTGTTGTGATATTTCTATGGATATACGTACCCCTTGATATAAATGGGTATCGATGCATTTATTTTGCCCATTCATTTAGTCTCAAATGTTTTCAGATTTTTTACAGTTGATT
>NW_026713649.1:0-26495 GCF_029784015.1 Lycium ferocissimum | reverse complement strand
GCCAAGAACCATGCCTTATGAAAGAAGGGTTAGCCTTACATACCTTTTTGTCGCACTATTCTATGCTCGTACGACTCCTTCCGATGATAGCGTTTTAAAACCTTCATTAATATCATAACAATGGCCATTAGTCATACACATTATGCTCTCTATCTAGGTTTCTCAATTTGCTTCTAATCTACCCATAATCATGGTCATAATGCCCAACTTCATCCATTCATCTAAAGTGTCTAGTTCATGTTCTTAACACCATTTATAACACATTTATATCACAACCCAACAACATTCATGATTCAATTCCAACTATGCCTCAAAAACGTCACTATTCATCATTCACAACCCAATTTGCTATTCTCTTATAATGACCAAGTATTTCAACTCCCAAATACCTTAAACAACATATAAATATCATGAATCTTACCTTAGATGCTTTAGGAATAAGCCTTGGTTGCTAATACTCCTCTTTGAGCAAAACCCTAGTTTTTCTCCATTTGGATTTCTTGGCTTGGGTGATCTTTGATGATTTCCTTTACTCTTGCTCCACTTATTTAGTGTTGTTGATCCTCAAATATCCTTGAAAACTTGTATAATAAATGTAGAGAGAGATTCTAGAGAGAAGTAGTGAAATGATGAAAATGAAATAAACAAGTCTTGGTCCTTATATTTAATGACTTGAAAATCATGGCTGGGGGGAACAGTGGTCGTCCATGGAGGTTTACGGTCCGTATTCCACTTTACCGACCGTCCCTCGCGGTCGTCTTTAAGCTTAAGCTGAAACGTAAACCTTGGCAACATGCATGGTGATTTACGACCATGGTTTACGAGGCCGTAAATCACTTCACGGTCCGTTCTCCGCATCGTATTTAACCATTTCTCGGCTGGTAAAGTTGAAGTTTTTCATGGCAGTTTACCTCCCGGTTACGGACCGTATACCAGCTTTACGGTCCGTATTTGCACTTTACGACCCACGGGCAGATTTCAAACCCGCAACTTTTCATTTTTCCAAGACTTTTCGTTCTAATCGTCCTCATCCATTTTCATGCATTACTAGCTCATTTACTTACATTGCCCATGAAACATTATACACTCGCACTCCTCGCACTCATCACTAGTTCGTCCGCTTGCATACCAACGGGAAATTTTCCGAGGTGTAACAAAGAGCGTGAGGCATAAAGAAGTATTACGTGTAGGTGACTCACCTTGGAAACACTGAAATCCTTAGAGGACAAGGATGTGGATTCGCGAAATTGCGGATGTATCGTAAAGTTATTAGAAGAAACAGACGATATCCGTCTGGATAAAGGTAGTGTTATGAGAAAGCTCGAGATACTTGCCATTAGAAAATAAGTGCTACTGAATGGAGAATTGGAAACGACGATAAGCACTACCCATGTATTGATCGGGATGAAGGGAATGTGGCTCCGAGCAAATTGCTATCTTAATTGCGCTACTCGAGTACCAACCATCAAATGAGATTTTGTGCTATATATCGAGTGTTCTCATCGCCTCGTGATTGTGTTAGGATAACTGATAAAGAGAAAGAAGTGGCTATGGTGCAGTATACCAAATGTATTGGACAAAGAATCAAAGGAATTTCAAATTGGAAATGGAAGAATAGAGCGGAATATAAGTAAATAATGATATAATTACGACCCTAAAGGGGGAAGCGGAGAAAATAAAGCAAGTACCGATGGAAACAATTGACGTTATAATGTACCCATATGGATACTCAACCCTCAAATGAAATCTCATGCCGAAATGAGTTGGAAAAAAAAAATCCAAGAGCACGACAATAGACGGACAAAGAGACAAGATAGTCTTTGAGGTAGTGCCGAGAATTATTGGTAAGGACCTGGTATGATATGACATCAGAAGATGGGTACTTATAAAAAGGAGAAGAATATGACCAGAAAAGGGTAGTAAGTAATTTAAAAGGGTGTGATTGAGATTGGATTGTATTTTGTACAGATTGGGCGAGAGTACTTATGCAATCTACGACTATTGGTATACTACAGATGCAACCAAGTAATAAACTGACAAGAAGGGTAAGAACTCGGTAACAACAATGCGATCGCAACAGTTGAGTACATCAAGGAAAGGTGTAATAAGGTTTGAAGAAAAACTACGAGGTGAAACTAGTACCGAGAACGAAAGCCATAGTGGCAGCCTAGACATCAACGCAAGGGATAAGAGAAGCATGTAGTCCGCATTAAGACTAACGCGGCAACGCTAAAGTATTTTCTGGGATGAGGCATCCACTCATACTTGCGTAAAGTTACAATAAGATATGTAATAGAAGGGCTATGAGCGAATTTGAGTAAGGGGGCAATGGAAGAGTCTGAGTCAAAAAAAATATAGAGAAACGACACGAGGGATGTGTCTAAGGTATAGCCAGCTAGAGTAAAGGAAATTATGAAATGATTCAACCGACACGATCGGAACAAGCAGGTTATTGAGGTGACATAAGATTATGGTATAAGGAGACCCTAGCGTTATATGATAGCCAACCCTAAAGATTGAGATCAAGAAGTAAAGGCAAGTGATGGTGCGAGGAAATTTAATGGAAAGTCAGAAAGTGACACAGGCTATTAAAAAATTTCAGAGTACGGACTATAACAAAGAGAGTAAAGAAAAGGTACTGGAGCACAAAAATGTTTCCTACGAGAAGTTTCATTCTACTCGTAGAACACATGAAAGGTCTACACTTACCGGAAGGTATCGTAGCATTCGAGAATAGTAGAGTATAATAAACCGATAGGAGACGTCTGTGCATTACGGGATTTTGATTAAGGATAGGGAGGTGAAGTGAAATGAACGATACGTTATTTAAAGGAAATATCAATCGAAAGGAAAGGAGTTGAATCGTAACTATATGCACCATGGGTACAAGCCCGAATCAATCTACGATGGTACAACTGAGCAACATTTGGATCAGAAAGACAATAACACTCCAAAGAAACAACGAAATACAAATTATGATCAACTACGGAATAACCGAAGAGTAAAGACAAAGGCATATAACTAATACCTCGGAAGCAATAGAAAAGGAAGATGTTATGGAATGCCTACGTAAGGACCTGGAGTGCGATTATAAAGGATTAAAATGAGTTGACAATCAGGAGAGGTATGGGAAGGACATAATTACCTAAGAGGATACTTGAGGAAGTATGGGAAATCCAGAATTAGATCAACATTCGAGGACGAATGTCCTAAAGGGGGGAAGAATGTTATGTCCCGTATCTTTACATTGGGACATTATGAAGCTAAGTGCGGCAAGTTAAAGACAAAGCTTTAAGGTTCCCACATTGAGGGTTTTCGCCTCCCGATTTCGTTTCTACGCACAAGTTGCTTATGGATTTCGTTTGGTATAAGAACATTATTGGAGAATAAGGATTAATTGGCCAAGATTGGATGACTAAGTGAGATTAAGAACTTAATTACACCATTAGTGGGCCTAAGTGGCCGTGTGGGTCCCACTTGTGGAATGGCAGGTTCTTATTGGCTAAAAACTTAAGTGGGACACTTGTCCAACCCTTGCAACTCATATATAAGGCAAAATTCTGATTCATATCTCATCATACAATTCATTTCAACATCTCAAAGATTAAGAACATAGAGAGAAAGGGAAACTCTCGGCCTAGAGCTAGCCGAGAGTGAGGGTCCAATTTCTTCAAAAAAATTTCAGTTTTCCTAAGTAATCCAACTCTATTGAAGGTATATTAACGTGTAGCATCCATTGATATAGAAAGAGCAAGTGTTAAAATCCAAGAAGTCAAGGAGGCTAGCCGATTGGAAGTATAGTTACAAGGTAGGAATGATCATTGTTCTTGTGTTGTATGATGATTTGAATGTACAATTCGTGCATGTTGTTGTTGGATTGATGTTGTGGTTGAACTCAAGGGTGAGCCGTGAGCTTGGTGAAGCCATGGTTGGTTTCATGTTGCATGTTTTGTTGATGAATTGAATGTGTGTCAACATATGTAAATGTGCAAAGATTGTGAAAGTTGGTTTATAATGTTGCATGTTGATATTGGACCGTCCTCTAAAAATTTACATGAGCCGTGTGTTGTAGGCTTAAATAGAGTCATGTTTAATCTTCTTGTACATGTATTGGAAGTGGATTGAATGTGTTGTAGTATGAATAAATGGATGAAAATCATAAAGTTGTTGTGGTGGTGTTGAAGCCGTGTAGGGGACTGTTTTTAGGAGAAGTTATGGGCTGCTTTGTGTCATGTTTTGATTGTTGTTGTTATGGACATTGTGGTATATTGTATGTATATTGAATACGTGAATTGAGGTGTAAAGGAATGAATCGTCTTGAATGTTGATTTGATTGTTGTAATTTCTATAAATAGGAGTAGGGATATTATATGGTTAAAATTTGGAGCTCAAGTTGTTGTGGGCTGTTGTAGGAGTTAAGATGTTGCCAATATGATTTCTTGTGATTATACGAACATTGTTGTTAGACATCCTGTTGTTGGTTGGATGAAGTTGGAAGGCGCGAGTATATAGTATGTTGGTCGATCGTTTTGAGTAATGTGCGGGCTGTCCGGAATTCCCTCGTAACCTAATCGTAGTTTTGATATATCGTTATAGGGTAAGGTACTACTGGGCAGCAAGTACAAGTTATATACGACTAAACACTAAAGCTACGCAAAGCCTATTCCTTCCTTCTTTTGGCATGTCCTAGACATAAGTAAGATATAATCTGAGCCTCGGGGTGACTCCACTCTCTAACTCCTAGTATGATATGTGATTGTTATTCATCCGTAATGTTGAAAATGTTGGTATAGTTGAAATATGATCTCGTTATTTATTACATGATGGACTAATATGTAATGTACAAGAGTTCTTATTTTCAAAAGGAATTGCATAAGTATGCTTGGTTTTTATATAATGTAACATGCTAATGTCCAAGAATTGATTTAGTTACTATTCATTGAGTCTCAAAAATGTTTTACATATATATGTGGTTGCTTATTACTCTCGCTCGTGCTTACCGCTATATCCTTCACCGAGTCCCGGCCGGGGTACGTTCTCGTGCGCCGATCTATTATACTATTCACCGAGTCCCTCACTAGAGGGCGGACACGTTATATATATATATATATATATGATGATGATGATGATGTGATGATATGATGATTTGGAGATGGAGGCCGGAGGGCATATATTCCTTATTACCGAGTCCCTTACTAAGGCGGACACGAATATGTTTACGTTTATGATGTTATGATTATAACTACCGAGTCCCTTATTAAAGGGCCGGACACGTTATATATGTTATATACAGAATGATTATGCTTTGATTATAAAGCATTATATTGACATTGATATGAGAACGATACAAATGGAATATGTTCAAAGGCAAGTTTTATGAAACTCGTTGTTGCATTGAGTCCTATACACCTTGTCTCGGATATGACTCTATTTACTATGTTTCACGCTTTACATACTCGCACATATTTCGTACCGACCCCTTTCTTCGGGGGCCGCGTTTCATGCCCGTGTGCGTACACACGCTTCGGAGATCCGCCAGCCTAGGATATCTACTCAGCTATTTCAGAGTGCTCCTTTGTTCCGGAGCATAGTTTCGTGGTATAACCTTTTGATATGTACATATGTTGTTGTTCAGGGTACGGCGGGGCCCTGTCCCGTCATATGATGTCGTTGTCACTCTTAGAGGTCTGTGGTCACAAGTGTGGGTCTATGTATGGTTGTTGTTTTGTTATATGGTTATGACTTGTGTCTGGGGCGTACCCATGTGTAGTGGCAGCCTTGTCGGCTTGCATAGCTATATTTGTTTATCATGGCAGCTGTGTATGAAGGTAGCCTTCTCGGCTTATGTTTTGTTGGAACGTTCCCTATATATATATGATAGCCTTGCCGGCTTTGGCGCGATATTAACTGTTATAGGCTGTAACTCTTCGTGGAGGTAGACAACACTTGCATATGTTTTGCCCTTATATTTATAACGCTCGTTCATGCTAGTAGTGTATGACTATAGATAGCAAGTGTATATGAGTGTCCAGCTCGGGCACTAGTCATGGCCTACGGGGTTGGGTCGTGACAATAACATCCTCCCCCCCTTTAGAACATTCGTCCTCGAATGTTAGATTAACCTCACGGGATCTTATAAGCACTCGGGGGAGTTTCTTTTACAACTAACACAACAATTCATTTATCAAGCAACACAGTCAAGTAGGGAATTTAGATTACCTGTAGGCACTGGAAACAAGTGAGGATAGTTTTTCTTCATCTGCTCCTCCGCTTCCCAGGTCATTTCTTCCCGATTATTGTTCCGCCATAGCACCTTAACCCTTAACAGAAGCCACATCTTTATTCCGCAACTTTCTTACCTGACGATCCAATATGGCTATAGGCTGCTCTTCGTAGGATAGCTCCTCTGTGACCTGGATATCATCTACAGGAAATATTCTGGAAGGGTCACCAATGCATTTACGAAGCATAGAAACATGGAATACCGGGTGCACTGCTCCCAAATCAGCTGGCAGATCTAACTCATAGGCAACCTTGCCTATTTTACGAATAATCTGATAAGGCCCAATATATCTCGGACTGAGCTTTCCTTTCTTGCCAAATCTCATAACACCTTTCATAGGTGACACTTTAAGGATAACCAATCACCAATCCGAAACTCCAAATGTCGACGGCGATTATCCGCATATGATTTCCGACTCCGAGGCCGCTAACAACCGCTCCCCGAATGAGTTTCACCTTATCAACCGCCCGCCGGATCACATCCGGGCCAATCAACTCGCCCTCGCCAACATCGAACCAGCCAATCGGTGACTCCGCATTTCTGCCATACAAAGCCTCATATGGTGCAATCGAATACCGGAGTGGTAGGCTATTATAAGCAAATTCAACAAGTGGTAAATGATCATCGACCACCGAAATCAATAACACAAAATTTCGCAACATATCTTTCCAAATGCGTCGAATAGTGCGCTCGACCTATCCGTCGACCGAGGATGAAATGTTGTCCGAGACTCACATGTGTCCCCAATCCTTCCCGAAATGATCTCCGTAAATTAGTCAGAACCGGGCACCTCTTTGAGATAATAGACATAGGAACTCCGTGAATGCTCACAATCTCCTTAATATACAATTTGGCATAATCCTCAGCTGAATACGTAGTCCGGACTGGGAGAAAATGGGCTGATTTTGTCAGCCGGTCAACAATAACCCAAATTGAATCATACCTCCGTGGAGTGCGAGGTAAACCTGTAATAAAGTCCATATTAATGATTTCCCACTTCCACGACGGTATCTCCATCTCCTGTAATAATCACGGCTTCTGATGCTCGATCTTAACCTACTGGCAATTTGGGCACTGAGCGACGAACTCTCGCTATGTCTCTTTTCATACCATCCCACCAATATAAGCATCCGAGATCATGGTACATCTTCGTCGACCCCGGTGAACGAATAACGGGCATAATGTGCCTCACCCATAACCCGTGCCGCAACCCCGCAACGTCGGCACACATAACTGCCCTCGTGTAATAATGCTCCATCGAACGTAAGCTCGAACGGTCTTTTCCTTTACCCGGGCTGTATCTCTATCGTGCCGAATAGATCCTCATACCGACGCCGCTAATCTCTTCCGTAATAGAGGATTCGGAATACCTCGACGAAAACCCCAATATCTCCCGAATCGCCCAAGCGAACTCCAAGACTAGCCAACCGACGGATCTCGCGAACCATTTCCTTCCTCTGCGATGGCACGTCCGGCTAGATTCCCATAGACTTACTACGAGTGCATCCGCCACAACATGAGCTTTCCCAGATGGTATAGAATATCAACATCATAATCTTTCGAAGAACTCTAACCACCTTCTCTCGCCGCAAGTTCGGCTCCTTCGTTTAAAGATGTGCGGAGGCTCTTATGATCTCGTATAAATATCAACGTGAACACCATATAAATAATGTCTCCACATCTTCAAAGCATGAATCACCGCGGCCAGATCTAAATCGTGAGTAGAATAATTTCTCTCGTGCTTTCTGAGCTGCCGGGAAGCATAAGCTATCACTCTGTCGTGCTGCATCAACACAAACCCCAAACCAATACCAGAGGCATCACAATAAATCACATAGCCGTCCGGTCCCTCGGGAAAAGTCAGGACTGGAGCTGTAGTCAACTTCTCTTTCGAAGAATCGGAAGCTACGCTCGCAAGCATCACCACCGGAACTTAGCTCCCTTCGAGTCGGGCCTTGTCAAAGGCGCGGAAATCGAAGCAAACTTCTCTACAAATCTCCCGTAATAGCCGGCCAATCCCAGCAAAGCTACGCACCTCGCAGGCAGTGTCGTGGGCCTAGGCCAATTCTTACGCCTCAATCTTCGGGTATCCACCCGATGCCATCAACTCCAATAATAAGCCCCGGGAATGCCACCGAGGTCGGCCTTAATTCACACTTAGAAAATTTAGCATATAGCTTCGTGTCCGAGTGTACCCCAAGTACCGTCCTCAAATGATCTCGCATGGTCTCGCTTCGATCGTGAATAAACCAGGATGTCATCAATAAATACTATCACGAACATATATAAGAACGGTCCGAATACCCGATTCATCGGGTACATAAATACGGGCTGAGCATTAGTCGCCCCAAACGACATCACTCGAATTCATAATACCCGTATCGGGTCCTAAATGCTGTCTTAGGAATATCGCCCTCTCGCACCCGTACCGATGATAGCGACCGCAGTCTATCTTCGAGAAACACTGCACCCCGCAATCGATCAAACAAATCATCAATCCCGGGGAGGGGGTATTTATTCTTGATGGTTACCTTATTCAAATGCCGTAATCAATACACATCCGCGCGATCCATCCTTCTTTCTCACAAACAATACCTCACTCTAGGGATGATGTCGGGCCTAATAAAGCCCTTCTCTAATAAATCTCTCAGCTGCTCTTTCAATTCCTTCAATTCTGCAGGTGCCATTCTGTACGGAGGAATAGAGATAGGCTGAGTATCTAGCAACAAATCAATAGCAAACTCTATCTCCCGCTCGGGAGGAAGGCCTGGAAGCTCATCTGGGAATACATCTAAAAACTCATTAACAACTAGGACTGACTGAAAAGTCGGTGCCTCTGCTTCTAAATCAAGTACACGAACAAGATGATAAATATAGCCCTTTCTGATCATTTTTCTTGCCTTGAGGTATGAAATAAACTTACCCCTCGGTGATGCTGTATTACCTGCCCACTCTATAACTGGTTCCCCTGGAAATTGGAAACGGACTATCTTCTTTTGACAGTCAACATTAGCATAACAAGAAGCTAGCCAATCCATACCCATAATCACGTCGAACTCAGTCATATCTAACTCTACCAGATCTGCCTTAGTGCAGCGGCCACAGATAATTACCGAACAATCTCTATAAACCTGGCTGGCTATAACAGAATCCCCTACTGGTGTAGCTACCTCAAAAGGCTCTATCGGTTCAGATTCTATCCCAATTTTATTAGCAACAAGGGGAGAAATATATGATAAAGTAGAATCGGGATCAATCAATGCATACACATCTCGAGAGAAGACCAGTAATATACCTGTAACGACATTAGGCGACGCCTCCCCGGTCTCTTGCCGGCCGGCCGGCCAATGCATATATGCGGTTCGAAGGACCGCTAGAACCGGAACTCCGCCACGACCTCTCGCCGCGGCCTCGCTGATGCGGCATACCGCGCCCTGGGCGCATAGCTACCGAGGATGAAGATGAACCACCGGCCGACCCGGTGGGCGAGCCGCGCCGCCGCACCACCTCTAATCGGACAATCTCTCATTAGATGGCCCTGACGGCCACAAGTAAAACACGCACCGGTGGCACGAAAACACTCCCCGGGGTGCTGTCTCCCACAGTGGGAACACGGAGGTCTGGGCGGTCTCATCTCGACTCACGGGAGCCTCCGTCCAACCGCGAGCCTCGAAAACTGGAGCTCGGCCTCGCCCCCGAATATCCTCGCACCCTCTCGATCTCCTACCGGCAAAACGCGGGCCGTGCCCCGTGCCGGCTTCGGGGAGGATATCTGCTCTCTTTGCCGAGGCCGCCACCTCGAAAATCCCTGAATACCCACGGATCCGGCCCTCTTGGCTGGCCCCTATCATAAGCCCTATCGGCCGGCGCCCTCTCGGCCCTCCATACCCCGGGCGTGGAGCTCGTATACGGGCAATACTCATACCGGGTCGCCGCCATCACCAAGCGCCTATCAACCATGTACCGGTCCGGCCCCATCACATACCGATGCATCCGGTCAGTCATATCAGCTACATAAGCGGACGCATATCTAGCCGCGAGTCAAACTCCAAACCGTACTCCCGACGCGCCGCCCCCGCCGTTCAACAAGCAGAATTATCCACTCGCTCGCCGTACCGGAGGCGTAAAATGGGCCGTAAAGGCCCAAACTCATCCCATACGGCCGGAGGGGCACCCTCACCTCCGGACAATACCCAGACTCATACCACCCCAGTGGCTACATCCCGCAACCGTACGATGCCATCTCAACATGTACCGAGATCGGTCGCCTTAATCAACCGTAATGTACGCAAATCCGTCCGATAAACTCATGAGGGTCCTCTCGCGGGCTTTTGGACCCGAAAACTCGGTGGATTACATGTCGAAACTCACGGCCCTCGAACCGGTCACGCCGGCCACCGATCACCCCCACCCAAGCCTCGCGAGCCTCGCTCGCTACCAATCGGGCCGCAATCGTACCGCCGCGCATAGCCCCATCATCCGCCCCCGGCCGGGAGCCGGAGGCGCGGGCACCTCGAACCTCGGGAGCCGGCGGTGGAACCGCCCCCGCACTCGCAACGCTGCCGTCGCTCCAAGCCCCTCTCGATGTGCCGGTGGTGTAGACGAATCGGTCGTCGGGGCACAATATCCGTACAAAGCAGCAAAGACGGGCCCTAGTAACTCTGCGGGCCTAGCTGGTCTCACCAGCTGCTGTAGACTTTCCCTTCGGGGCAGCTATGGCCTTCCTCGGAGGCATCGCTGAAAACATAACATTTCGTTAGAGAAGAGTCATCCTGATAACACAGCTCTATCGCAAGATCTAAGATCAGAAGGAAAGATAACATCCTAAATGTCCTGTAGCTTCTCGCTATAGATGTGGTGCACAACACACCGATAAACAAGACTCTACTGGACACGGTCTGTAGACATTCCGAGGACGAACTGCTCTGATACCACTTCTGTCACGACCCAACCCCGTTGGCCGTGACTAGTGCCCGAGCGGGGCACCCAAACACAGTCATTAGTCCGAATCACATATAGATAGCTTATACGGACGCAACTATCAAGCACTGTCTCAGATTATATCAAACTGTCGCAAACACATCTCAAACACAACCATATATATATCAGAAGCCGACAAGGCTATCAAATGGCGCAACGGCCCAAAACACATATACAAATGCAAGCCGACAAGGCTGCCATGGTGAAAGGGATCGCCCAGAACATATAATATACAAACACAACTGTACATAATGGGCATAACCCACATACATGTCCACAGACCTCTAAACAGACAAACGGAATTATATGACGGGACAGGGCCCCGCCGTACCCCTGAACAAATATATACAAATGCAACGAACGAGTGTATACCAAAATGTGGGCTCCGGAATAAGGGAGCACTCCAAACAGGAAAAGGGTGTCCTGGACGGCGGATCACCAACGTGCGTCCGTACTGCGGGCATGAAACGCGGCCCCCCCGAAGAAAGGGGGTCAGTACGAAATATGTACTGAGTATGCAAAGCAGAAGATATAGTAACAATCTGAATCATACTCGAACAGAAGTACAGAAAGTAAATGCATTTCCAAAATATCAAAATGTTTATTTTCAAAATACAAATCATGCATAGGGCTCAGAAAATATGGTCGCCCGCCCATCGATGGCGCCATAACACCAGAAGGTTTCAAATCTCCGTATCCCCGTCACACATCATAACACAGCATAATGCCATACACAGCATAACGCCAAATATGAGCAGAACTTGGCCCTTTAGCGAGGAGCTCGGCGAACCATAACACAGCATAACACCGGAGTAAATCAAAGTACGCACAACAACAGAACCGGCCCGGGACTCGGCGAAAGATATAACAGAATGCACGAACGGAGTCGTGAGTAACCATATGCATAAAATCATTATCATAGACTCAAATGATAAGTAAAATGACCATACTTAGAAATCGGAATAATAACCAAATCAAATTCTTTCAAAAATCGTCAGGATTACAAAAGAAGAGTCGCGGGACCCACGGACGGGTGTCGACCCGAGTCGGGCCCACCTATGAAAAACATACTCATCATACACCATACAATCACCTACGAGCATATCGAGGCAATCCGAGCCTTTCTGTGAAAGATACGGGCGTTCGTAGTTACGGAACTCTTTAAAACAAACTTTTTATGCAACATTTGGAAATCAATTATTTCAAAGACATAAAGGCCAATATTTCATCATATCAAACATACGAATTTCCAAGAAACGAATAAGAGTCATAAACATGCTCGGATTGCGATAATCGAATTTTCTCGAGGCTCGTGTCATAGCCTATTTGAAACTAAGGCATGCCAAAAGAAGGAGGGTGAAGCTTCACATACCTCAAACGCTCTCAAAGCTACTCCAAACTCAAGCTAATGCCAACCTACGTCTCGGGCTGCCCAAGGTCTACAAATAAGTCATAATATGCCAAACATTAGCCATAGGCATTTAGGCATTTAATTCCAAACTAACACTTAATTCTACAGAAATTTGGGCAGCATTTCCCCTGTAAATAGGCCAACCCCGAGAATTTAACTCGGCCAAATCAACAACAACATCATCAAAAACCAACCTAGCAACATCAATAATCAATCCGGAAAGCATTCTAACATTAAATACTCTCTTTACATCATTCAACAACATTCATAATATTCAATTCAACGGCTTACCTTCAAGCCAACATCAACGCTTATACATTCAATTACTAACCCGAACCCATACCAACAACATTCAAGATCATCTTAAACAATTCATACAATATTTCCAACAATCCAACAATTGCTCCAATTTACCCGAAAACAGTCCCAAACCCGAGAACCTCACTATAACACACTCCTCATTTCCAAATCATGATTTGCACCAACAATTCACATTCTAACAATGCTATTCTCATCAATATACAAATTACATCAAATGCACAATGACCTTCAAATCATCCCATACAATTACAACATCAATCTTGAGTCATTAAACTCTCATTTCCAACATAGGATTCATAACGACAACAACTAAAATACTACCGACAATTTGTTCATTCTCAATCTACACAAAGGGGACCTATTCGGCCAACACCATACAAACACATATAGATTATTTTCATTCTTTTCTTCACACTACACAACTAAACATGCTACACAAAATCATTTCATCATCCCAACACAACCCACACACCTACACGGCCAAACCTCATACACATGGCTTCAACTCCAACATACTATATTTCATGAATTTCATTAATTTTAACATACTACAACATGCATACAACCTTTATAACACATAAAACATGATTAATTCTTACCTTTCTTCTTCAACTTCACAAATAGGCTAGGGTTAGCTAGGATGAAAACTAGCGGGTTGATCGCTCCAACAACACTTCCACGCTACTTAGGGACCTCCAATTAGTGGATTTGCACCAAAGAAATATTTTTGAGATGGCTAGAATTGGACTTGGTTTTTCTCCCTCTTGGCCGAGAGTCAAGCTTGTTGTTCTTCAACTTCTATTTTTTTTTTCTAAGTGTTGGAATGAGAATAGATGACTTAGGAGTCATCTTTTAAGCTTCCACAAGAGTTGCACATGTGTTCATGGACAACACACATGTGTTGATGCAATTAAAATTGGACACAAAATGGGTGGGAGCCGCCTCCACACCACACGGCCAACATGGCTTGTTTTGCATGATTTGCAACTTCCAATTATATCACTTTTGGTCCCAAATTTTCCTAAATGTCCCATGCAAACAAATTCATGAACAACTTATGTCTCAAAATAAAATCGAAGGTCAAAAATCCCGACTTTGCATCCCGAAATGGTTTTGTCCCTAACTTATCATAGTTAAACCGGATTGTCCCAATGTACAAAATACGGGATATAACAGAATTGACGAATGGGATATATGAGTTCGAGATTGGAAGTGAGGTAACGGAGATAAGTAAGACCCTTAAAGAGGGGAAGCGAGTAAGAAAAATACAAGTGTAGGGATTGAAACAATGAATCCTAAGATGTGACAGATATAGATGCTAAAACAAAAAGTGAGAGTTATGCAGAAATGGGTTTAATAGCTAGTAAATAAATGAACAAGGATCGAGCAGGTATCTGAGACTGTATTGAAAATCATTCGTGAAGAACTTGAACAACATGACATTGAGAGCAAATAACTCAAGGAATATTGTAAAGGATAGTGATGCTATACTGGAATAGAGGCAAAGGAATTGACAGTAGAATCGTTTGTTAATGATATTGCGATTTATAAGTGACAAATAAGAAGGGACATAAAGTTTTCTATAGTAGAATATAAGATGTGATAATCAAGGGACAAATAAAGGAAAGAAAAGAGTTTTGGTATGTATGAGATACGTAAAATAGAACAAACCAAAGGAAGGAAAGTTTACAAATAAGATTAGATGTTCACACACGAATCACACAAGAACGGTTATGTAACTTGCAAGTATTTACATGTCGAGAATGAATCCAATTGGGTACTTAAAAAGAGAAGTAAGAGGTAAGCAAGAATAGTGTGTTTGTGATACTCCGAGTCAGATGAGGGAAACTATATGGTAAATTGAGTCGAAATGTTGAGTTGAAATTATCATTAAGGACAAATAGGACAACTAATCTGAATATGATATAAGTATATATTATATGTTTCTTACGATAGCCCTGGGATGTGTTAGATTACTTACGAATTCGATAGGATCATCGAATAAAGGGGGTTTTACCAGAAGAATATTATGCCTTGGGACATTGATTTTTGTATCATTGTGGTTATAGCGAATTTCCAATAGTTTACCAGAGGATTACGAAATTCTCAAAAATTATGAAGCCTTTAATGAGTCGACGAGGGACACCTACGACAGGACATCTCGAATTGAATTTATCTAGACTCTACAGATGTGAATCGATACCATTATCATGGTCATATGGAAGAAAGGGAGTGGGAGAGATTTGCAAACCATGTGAGACTTAATACCATTATTGAGCAAGAAAAATGATCGACGAGTTCGAGTATTAAGGAGGATCATATCAGGAAAGTGACTCACTTATATCTCTTGAAAGGATATTCCTGAGGAATCAAGGGAGTATTGCAACCGAGAGTCATTACTAAGGAGAAAACTCGTTTTCAACTATTCGAAGGGAATGTTATAGATAGTGCATGTCAGAGGATTAAAATGACGACTCCAAGAAGGAGGTACGCTGCGGACTATGCGACCTAAATAAAGAGTAGAAGTCGACCTATAAGAATGAGAAGAGAGAACAGGAGGAACCAATATGCGATGGTAAACATACCCAAGGGAAAGACAGCTCCTATTCTACAGTGTTACAGGAAAGATAACCCCAAAATAAGAAAAACTCGACTTAAGCTTCAAGTGTAGGTGGATATAGTAAATTGCAGTCAATTATGGAAGTAGCTAAATTATGACCACTTTCTTTGGAAATTCAATATTAACTGATGTCAGGTGGAGAATGGTATTAAGTTTAGCAAAGAGAGGCACAACATGATAGATGAGTTCTAGCTAGAATTGATTCGTAATAGGATCACCATAACCAGTATATTTATACAGGACCAGTTTAACATTCGAGGACGAATGTTATAAAGGGGGGAAGGATGTTACGTCCCATGTTTTCATGCATTGGAAAGCATGCGAGTTAAATGATATTATTAACGGAAACGAAGTTATCCCCTAAGCTTATAGGTGGTTAGAGTGATGGTACAAATGTGTCGTAAGGATTAGAAGTTAAACCAATCGAAGAAAATAAGTTTCATCGAGGTTCAAAATTTATTTGGATGAAATACGGTCCAAGCTATAACATCCCGTATTTTTGAACCAGGAAATTGAACCGTCCAACATGAGCAAATTTTACTGAGGTCGTAGGATTTGGTCATATTCACGCATGAAAATCAAGAACTCGGTGTATACGAGGAATGAAGTCCCAAAATGATTTAAGATGGAAAAGTGTGACAACGATGATTGCAAAATAATATTTTATGTATGGCAGATGAGGCTATGGACTAGTGTTATATTACATGATCATGGTAATGAGTATATAAAGTGTGTCGAAAATGATTACTATTTAAGTGAATTGAGATCAAGAAATTAATTATAGGTGTAGCTGGTTAAAGGTTGGGATGTTGTAGGAGAGAAAAGGACTAGCAAAAAAATATTTGGATAATGTAAGGGGGCAATATGCCATGTGGGTCCCACGAGGGAATTATACCCTTTATAAGTAATTATGGATTGGTATTCAAGCGGACATTATCCACGTGTAAAAGTAGCAAGTGATGAGTAAGGTTAGTAGCAATATAGGTGTCATCTTAAGAGTGAAAAGTTGAAGGTATTTTATTATGGACTCCACTTTCCAATAAATTAGGGAACAGACTACATTTGAAGATATCATAGTCTCACGTATGATACACAATTTCCAGCCACTATACTAGCAACGTTTTTTGTCTTTAATATAGTAGAAGTACATAAAGATATTTTCAAGAAGTACTACGTCCTACATTGATGCTGCAAAATACAACATAAGGGTGTTCGGGTTCCTCCGGGTGATAGCAAATAGGAGATTTCTTCAAAGTGATGTAAGGTGGAGGAAGAGTACTTCTTTGCATATAAGGTAAGAAATCCTCTCTCCTAGATATATTTGATTTATCCAAGTCGGATCTACATTGCTAGTTGAAAGAAATACAAAAATTATATCGGAAATCGGATAAATTGGCATTGCAGTTCGGTGGGCTGTTTTGGGAGATTTTTCTTATGAAATTATATGACTGAAAATTAATTGAATAACCTGAAGGTGTTATTGTTGTTGTTAATATTGTTGAGAAATTTTGGAATGAAGACGGGGTTTAAAACTATTGTTTAATTGACAAGCCGAGCTTGCCGCTCGTCGCATTACTATTTGAATTATTGAAACTATTTTTATATTGTTGAGGGGCTGAATCGATGGGATTAATTGTTGTTATTGTTAATATGGCTGTTGTTGATGATTTGGCCGAGTTGAATTCCTGGGGTTTGTTGAATTTATAAAGGAAATGCTGCCCGAATTTTGTTAAGTAACGTGCTAGCTTAGACTTTGGATTCTAAGTGTACTATAGTTAATACTTGATATCAATATTGTTGTTGTAGATTGGGGAGTCCGGGATCTGATTTGTGGTTAGCTTGGAGCGGATAAGGTATGTTAAGGCTATTCTCTTTTCTTCTTTTGGCATGGTCTATATGAAACAAATGGACGACGAACGTATAAACTCCAAAAAAGCTCCTATTCTTAGAAATACTAGAATGGCTAATGTTCTTGATTTCCAGAGGCTATTTCATTATGTCCTGATACGTGTCTATGATTCTTGAAGTCCTATTTTGATATTATAATCCATAATGACATTCGAGGGTGTTATGCTTCCAGGTTATTCAAAGAGTTCCAGAAATAATTTTATGAGTCTCATTTGCATTCATTTGCTTCTATATGTATGTTAAGGCCATCCTTTCTTTCTTTTGGCATGAATTACATAAACTGAGCAAACAACGAATATATATGACTCCAAGGAACTCTAGTTCTCAATAGTGCTTGACATGATAGTTGTCTTTGATTCTCAAGTGTTGGTTCATTCTAATTATTCTATTGAGTCTCAGATGATGATATAGTTTGCATATGGTTGCTCATGATATTCTACTCGTGCATGCTGTTAATATATCATTCACCGAGTCCCGGGCCGGGTATGTATTCGTGCACAGTTTCATTGCATTGTTCACCGAGACCCTCACTAGAGGGCCGGGTACGGTATATATATGATTACTTCACCGAGTCCCTCACTAGAAGGCCGGGTACGGTATATATATGATTACTTCACCGAGTCCCTCACTAGAGGGCCGGTTACGGTATATATTTATATTTCACCGAGTCCCTTACTAAAGGGCCGGGTATGGCATATATTTACATTTTTAGTCATTGCCTTCGGGGCTATTCATATTACAGGTGGTTTCTCATACATTCATTATGGCTTATGTCTCATTCTTTATGATTACTGCTGCCTTACATACTCGGTACATTGTTCGTACTGACGTCCCTTTGCTGCACAGGGCGCTGTGTTCATGCCACACAGTCCCATATTGTTTTGCAGGTAAGAGTATTCGGCTAGGATGGTTGGCTATCAGTGGGATTGGCAAACTCCATTTTCTTCCGGGCCGAAAGCCGAGTCATTATGATTATCATAGGTGTGTACGGGTATGTCGGTGTCACGACCCAACCCCGTAGGCCGTGACTAGTGCCCGAGCTGGGCACCCGTACACACACATTAACCAAAATCGGCATACAATGACTTATACATGTACAAAAATCATACGTAGTCTTAGATGGTCGCATATGCAAATCTGTATATCATAGAAGCCAGCAGGATATCATAAGTCACAACATCTCAAAATATATGCAAACGCAAGCCGATAAGGCTGCCATGGCGGGTGGGACCGCCCAAAGCGCAAATCATACGAACATAACGGAACAGAACTATTCACAACCCACATATATGTCTATAGACCTCTAAGAGTATCAACCGAATCATATGACGGGACAGGGCCCCGCCGTACCCCTGAATAAACGTACATATGTATAACGAAGGAAGCTGTACCAAAATATGGGCTCCGGACAAGGGAGCGCTCCAAAGCAGTAGAGTAAGTATCCTAGACTGGCGGATCACCGAATCGGGCGTCTATACCTGCGGGCATGAAATGCGACCCCGAAGAAAGGGGTCGATGCGAAATATGTACGAGTATGCAAAGCATGGAATACGAAAATGAGGTCATAACCGGAGTAATATATATAAGTATAATAACCAGAATACCAAAGTGCTTGCATCTGAAATACAAATCACACATAAGAGGTACAGAAGACAAATACGATAAACAGAGTGTCAAAACGTTTACTCCTGAAATACAAATCATGCATATCAATGTCCTGTATCACATCCGGCCCATAATGGGATTGAGTGACATAAGTAAATAGTCATCATATACATATGCATATATAGCGTGTCCCGGCCCTCTAGTGAGGGACTCGGTAAGTAGGATCATCACATCATCATCTCATCATCATATACATACCGTACCCGGCCCTCTAGCGAGGGACTCGGTAAACAGAATCATCATATCATCATGTTATCACATTATCATATCATATACCACATGCGGTCCGTAATGGGACCCGGCGGACAGAACATGGTCGCCACCCCATCTTTGGCGCCATAACACATCATACTTCGGAATATTGCATATCTCCAAACACATCATACTCCGTATCACATCATACTCCGTATCACATCATACTTCGTAACACATCATACTTCGTATCACATCATACTTCGGAATACACATCATACTTCAGAATACACATCATACTTCAGAATACACATCATACTTCAGAATATAGCATAGTGCGCACGATAACATAACCGGCCCGGGACTCGGCGAAAGATGTAGCAATAGTATGCACGAGCAGAGTCGTGAGAAATCATATGCAATCTTAAACATTTACAAAGACTCAATAGAATAATCAAAACAAACTATCATTTAAAAGCCAAGACAATAGTCAAATCAAATTTCTTCCGAATGTCACTCGGGAACATATCAAATAGAACTTCAGAGATCACAGTTACGTATCAGAATCATATGCATAAGAATCCTCATTTCAACCTCGACAGATAAATAAGTAGCCATACTCGGGGGTCGGGAAGATAGCCATACTAAATTCTTTCAAGGATCGTTAGAACTATACAAAGGAAGGTCGCGGGACCCACAGATGAGCGTCAACCCAATCCGGGCCCGCCTAAGAAAGTTAAAGTCATTATACGTTATAGAATCACTTACAAGCATATCAAGGTAATCCGGTTCTGTCTATGAAAGTTACAGACATTTTTAGACATAAGATCCTTTAGGAACAAAACCGTTTGTACAGCATTTCTAATCCAATCAAATCAAAGACATACGGACCATATTTCTACTACATTAAGAATACCAACATCAAGAAATGAATAGGAGTCGTAGGCACACTCGGATCATAGGAGTAGAGTTACCCCGAGGCTCATATCATAGCCTACTATAACTAAGACATGCCAAAATAAAGGAAGGATAAGCCTTACATACCTCGTCCGCTCTCAAAGCTAATCCAAACTCAAATCTCGGGCTCCCCAAGATCTACAATAACGTCATTAAATACCGAACATTAGCTATAGGCATTTACGGATCCAATTCCAAACTAACACTTAACCTACATAATTTTGGGCAGCATTTCCCCTATAAATCCAACAACCCCGAGAATCCAACTCGGCCAAATCATCAACAACAACACCAACAACCATACTAACAACATCAATAATCAATTCAAAATGCATTCTAACATTAAATACTCTTTTCTACATAATTCAACAACATTCCATTATCTTCAATTCAATCACATATAATCAAACTAACACCAATGCTCACACGTTCAACTACTAATCCGAAACCATTCAAACGATATGAAAGAACACTTTAAACAACCCACACAACATTTCAAACAACCCAACCAATAACCAACTTTACCCGAAACCTCCCCAACTCAACATGTACAACAATAACACATTTCCTTCTTTCAAAACTCATGAACTACACTAACAATCCACACGTTAACAATATCATTTTCCATAATTTAAAAATTATATCAAAGCCACGTTAACTTCTAAAACAGCCCGTAACCATTACAACATTAACTTGAGTCATTAAACTCTCATTTTCATCGTAGAACTCATAACAACAACAACCAAAATACCACATAAAATCAATTCATTCTTTGCTATACAAGGAAGGGGGTATTCGGCCACCACCCCAACATGCCAACTTCATGATTTTCATTCATTTCAACACACTACAACAACCAAACATGCTAAATGGAATTAATTCATCACTCTTACATAACACACACACCTACACGGCTACAAGCCATGCACACGGCTCAACTTCCACATGTAATATTTCATGAGTTTTATCCATTTTTGCATACTACAACATACATAAACCATCCATAACATATAAAAACAAGATTAAACCTTACCTTTCTTCTTAACTTCACAATTTAGCTAAGGTTGGCAAAGGATGAAAACGAGTGGTTTGTTGGCTCAAACAACAACTCCACGTTAACAAGGACCCTTCAATTAGTGGGTTTTCTAGAAGAAATTATTTTTTTGATGAAGATTTTTGGTCTTCAATTTTTTTCCTCCATGGCCGAATGGCCTTTGTTCTTCATTCACCAAGCTTCTTGATTTTTCTAAGTGGTGAGATGATGAAGAAGTGATCACTTAGTCATCTTTTAGTGGCATATATTAGGCTTCCATGTGGCCGGCCACATGCCCCCCCTCTTTTTTTTTCTTTTCTTTTTTTTCCATTTTCATGAACTAATTACTTTCCAAAAATAACTTTTGACCCCAAATTTCCTTAATATTCCATGCCACAAAATCATAAGCAACTCATGTCTTAAAACAAAATCGTAGTTAAAAGTCTCTACTTCGCATCCCGGAATAGTCTTACCCCTAACTTATCATGGTTAACTCGGATTGTCCTAATGTTCAAAATACGGGATATAACAGTCGGGGCCCTGTCCCGACTCATGTGATTTAGGTGTTTACTCTTAGAGACTTTGCAGACAGTGTCCTGTGGTTAGTTGTTAAGATGTCATGCGTTGAGTAAAGCGACCATGTAGGCCGATATGTCAGTTGACTTATTCAATTTTGATTAATTGAGTATTATTCGCAAATTTCTATGGTTTGACTGAAAGTACTTTATTATATGTCCAGTTTGATTATGTGAATGCCAGAGAGTTCGCTCAGCTCTAAGTAAGAGTTAGGTGCCCATCGTGCCCTAATGAGATTGGGGTGTGACAGAAACTTAGCTGATTTCTGGGTCAGCTTTGTGAGTGGTGCAGAAATAGAAGAGAAACCCTCAACAAATCTCCTGTAATATCCTGCTAAGCCCAGAAAGCTACGAACCTCCGTAGGAGTTGTGGGCCTTGGCCAAGTCTTCACGGCCTCAATCTTTTGGCTATCTACCCGAATACCATCGACTGAAATAATGTGCCCTAAAAATGTCACTGAGTTCAACCAAAACTCACACTTAGAAAATTTTGCAAACAACTCTCGAGTTTGAAGAACTCTAAGGACAGTACGCAAATGATCCGCATGTTCTGCCTCGGATCTAGAATACACCAAGATATCATCAATGAATACAATCACAAATAAATCTAGGAAGGGCCTGAACACATTATTCATCAAATTCATAAACACTGCCGGTGCATTAGTTAGCCCAAATGACATCACCCGGAACTCGATGTTATATCCCGTATTTTATACATTGGGACATTCTGAGCTAGTTGTGATAAGTTAAGGACAAGACTATTCCGGGGTACGAGGTAGAGACTTTTGACCTCCGACCTTATTTTAAGGTATAAGTTGCTTATGATTTTATTGGTATGGAATATTAAGAAAAATTTGGGGTTAAAAGTTAATTTAGAAAAGTTGATATTTCACGAAATAATGGCCAAGTTGGCCGTGTGGCATAGGTGGGTTCCCACCCATGGCTTGGCCAAATTTAATTGATCCAAGCCATGTGTGGGGCATAGTCCACATGTATTGATCATATATGTAAATGAAAGATGGCTAATTGCTCATATTCATCATCTTTCCAACTCTAGAAACTTGGAGAAAGAAGGAGAGAAACAATCGGCCATGGCAACCAAAATTGATGACCATGAATAGTGATCAAAAAAATAATTTTCTTCTAGCTTTTTTACCAATTGAAAGGTCCTCTATAACGTGGAGTGGTCATTGGAGTAAGCAAACCATTCATTTTTGCAATCACAAACTCTAGCCAAGTTGAGGAGTCAAGTGGAGAAGGTAAGGTTTAATCTTCTTTACATGTCTTATAGATGGTTGTGCGTGTTGTAGTGTGTTGAAATGGGTGAAATTCATAAAGTTATGTGTGTTGATGTTGTAGCCGTGAGTGGGCTGTTTTGGTGTAGAAGGAATGAACTAAATTTACTTAGTGTTTTGGTTGTTGTTATTGTGGATTCTATGATGTAAAATGAAGGTTTAATGATCCAAGTTGAAGTTATAATCGTGTGGGTTGATTTGGAAGTTAATGCGATTTTAATATGGTTTCTTGAATTTATGAGAATGATGTTGTTAACGTGTGGATTATTGGTGTAGTTCATGAATTTGAAAGAAAGAAATGTGTTGTTGTTGTTCCTATTGAAGTTGGAAGGTTTCGGGTGGCCTTGTATATTGGTTGGGTTGTCTTGAATATTGTGCGGATCGTTTGAAGTGTTCTTGAATCTTGTTTGAATGATCACGGATTAGTACTTGAATGTGTGACCATTGGTGTTGGTTTGGTTGTATGCGGTTAATTTGAATGTAATGAAATGCCGTCGAATTATATGGAAAAGAATTACTAATGTTAGAATGCGTTTTGAATTACTCGTTGATGTTGCTAGTATGGTTGTTGGTTTTGTTGTTGACGATCTGGCCAAGTTGAATTCTCGGGGTTTGTTGAGTTTATAGGGGAAATGCTTGAATTTTTTGTAAAGTGATGGCTTGGGATTGAATTCCTAAATGCCTATGGCTAATGTTGGTATCTAATGACGTTATTGTAGATCTTGGGAAGCCCGAAACTTAAGTTCGGATTAGCTTAGGAAGCAGACGAGGTATGTAAAGCCTAACCTTTCTTTCTCTTGGCATGTCTTAGTTGTAAATAAGCTATGATACGAGCCTCGGGTTAACTCTATTCTTACGATCCGAGCATGTCTACGATTCTTATTCACTTCTTGATATTCGCATTGTTAATATAGTCGAACTATGGTCCTTATGTCTTTTGTATGATTGGATTTCAAAGGTTGCATAAAAAGTTTTGTTTCTAAAAGATTCTATGTCGAATAAGGTCCCTAACTTTCATAGAAGGGCTCGGATCGCTCCGATATGTTCGTAGAAAGTCCTAAAGTGAATAATGTCCATAACTTTCCGGGGCAGACTCGGATTGGGTTGGTACAAGTCTACGATCCCTCAAATTTCTCTTTAACGTAGTCCTAATGGCATTTAGAACGGATTTATCATGACTATCGTTGATACTTGAGCATTGATTTCTCATGACTATCGTTTGATACTCGAGCGTTGATTTGTCCACTTATCTATCGAGTCTTAAAGATGATTTATGTGCATATGGTTTCTCACTACTCGCTCGTGCTATTTTGTTATTACTTCCTTGGCTGAGTCCTCGGCTAGGACACGCATTCGTGCACACTCCACTGCATTGTTCACCGAGTCCCTCACTAGAGGGCCGGGACACGCTATATGTATATGTATATGATGATGTGATGATATGGGGATGGCGGCCAGGATGGCATATGATGACTTCATTCACCGAGTCCCTCACTAGAGGGCCGGGACACGCTATATGTACATGTATATGATGATTTTACTTACCGAGTCCCTCACTAGAGGGCCGGGACACGTTATATATATGCATATGTACATGACTTATGTTTCAGAGGCAAGCCTTATGATTTTCTATACTCCTTATTTCAGTTTGATCCTGTTTACTGCATTCCATGCTTTACATGCTCAGTACATATTCCGTACTGACCCCCTTTCTTCGGGGGTTGCGTTTCATGCCCGCAGGTACAGACATTTGTTCTGGTGATTCGTCAGCCTAGGATATCTACTCTGCTATTTTGGAGCGCTCCCTTGTCCCGGAGCCTATATTTTGGGTACAGACACTTTCGTTATATATGTGTATGTATAAGTCTATTCAGGGGTATGGCGGAGCCCTGTCCCGTCATATGATTCTGTTATTACTCTTAGAGGTCTGTAGACATATGTGTGGGTTGTGGGTAGTTAGTGTACAGTTGTGTCTGTGTGGTTTGTGTTCTGGGCGTCCCCCTACATTATGATGGCCTTGCTGGCTTATGTGCAATATCATCTGTTGAAAGTCATGACAGCGATATGTTTATAGACGTATATATATATTTGTGATAGCTTTAGGGCGACGTTCTACTTTCCTGTATGTGTAAGTTGTTTGCATGCTGATTATGGTTGATAGATGTGTACGAGTGCCCAGCTCGGGCACTGGTCACGGCCTACGGGGTTGGGTCGTGACAGAAGTGGTATTAGAGCGATTCGTCCTCAGAATGTCTACAGACCGTGTCCGGCAGAGTCTTGTTCATGGGTGTGAAGCCGGCCACACTTATAAACAGGAGGCTGCGGGGCATTTAGGAATCAGCGACCCTTCTTCGCTCTTAGATCGTGCGATAGAGCCGAGTCTAGGGCAAGATCGCTTCGACACCTTCTCCTGTTGTAGGTATAGACTCGACGAGAGATGAAGAGACCGAGGAGCCGGATAGTGGGGCCGCCAAGAAGGCCCTGGGAGTATCTTCGGGACCCCAGGCTCCGGGGCCCGGCGGAGGAGCCCCGGCTATTCTGTGGGACCGTCCCTCGGAGGACCCGGCGACGATTCCTCCCGAGTGTTTGACTCCCGGGGGGAGGACCACCGGAAGGGGCCGGCTATGATACAGATCCGTCTGAGTATTCGGTGGGGGCACCGGGGGAGGATGTCACTGTTATATCCCGCATTTTTGTGCAATCGAATAATTTGAGATAATCGCGGGAGGACGATAAGCAAGGCCACATTTTATTTTGTTTGGCATATGAGTTGCCTATAAAGGATTTGGGAAGCGGAAATTTTAAGAAAGGTCAAGGGCATAAAAGGAAAATTCGCAATACGACCCATGGAAATATGGAGAAAGACGGAGGGCAAATTTGGAAACGGGGAAAAATTTGTTTTTATGAATTCAAGAACTAGCCTAATAATTGGGCTTGGAATTTTTTAAGAAATGAGACAAACCGGCCATGTATATGGGTTTAGCCCAAGTGGAGTATTCATTTGGGCAAGAAAGACTGTCTTTCATACAAGTTGGGGCTAAGAGTAGGGTTGAAGAAAAGGTAAGAATTCACTTTCTTTTACTTGTTATGGGTTTTTTGGCAGGTAAAAACAAAAATAAATGAAATTCTGAAGGGAATAATATGGGGGCGGCCGAAAAAATGTAGGAGGTAGGACTTAAATTGTTTTTTTGAGTGTTTTTGTTATTTTTTGGGGCCCTATTTTGATAAAAAAGGGGGAATTTAATTTTGGGAGAG